>NC_056745.1:1039960728-1040220728 GCF_019279795.1 Protopterus annectens | reverse complement strand
GGCTTCAGGTGACAGGATCCTGTCTGCGCCCACACCGTGGAGGGGGCGATGAGCCCCATCCCCTGAGGCGGTTCCAACCGAAAGTGGTTCAGGACCAGCAGACAAAGAGGTCCTGGGGTGGGTCCCAGACATGCTGGGGCCTGGTGCCATGGCCAGATGGGGTGGGAGAGGCAGATCCACTGGGACTGGCCTTCCCTGATGTGCTATGGTGTTGCAGTTTTAGAACATGTGTTGGTTAGTAATAGTAAACACATTCTAGGATTAGTTATAACAGCATGCATGAGTATTCCCATTAACCCAAAACAACAGATTTGGAACATTTGCATAGCAAACAGAACACATGCATATATGGAACCACAGTGGGCATTACACCGGCATGCAGGTTACATTGATAGCAACAGGCCGCCAGTAATAGTATTTGAACAGGGAACATTAATTGGAATACATTTCAATATTTGTGGAACAATAGAACACATGTCTCAACAGTAGTTTTGGTGGAAAACATACCCATTCATTTATGTATTTAGATTATTGGTGAAGATAAGGTGGGGGGGACGGAGATTTCAGTTAACAAATGTAGATTCTTGCAGTGGTCACAGCTTTAATGATCATTGCTCTACTCATTACTCTACAGGTATTATTACAACAACTAGTGCGTTGGGTTGGGCAGTGATGTCTTTGTACACAGAATAGTTACAGTCTTCTTATAGCTACTTTATACTTTCTCTTACCTGGAAGACCTGTGGAGGAAATGTTTGTTAATACTACATGACTGTTTGTACCCATATTCACATAGTCAGGGTTACATATGTGCACTCGTACTGTGTGTGTGTGTGTGTGTGTGTGTGTGTGTGTGTGTGTGTGTGTTACTGACACACTTTGCCTTGATTTCTATCAGTCACCCTGGTTGTTGTTAGCAGGGACCAGTAGCAGTGACAGTGTGACACTTTTGAATATTTCTTGGGGGAGACCACTTGGTGTATGTACTTATCTTGCTGTCATTTGCAGCCTTGGGGTTGAACCATGGGTGTTGGACACAGTATAACTACAGCCATCTTATGTTTGTTAACACTACCTGATTGTTTCGACACATTTTCACAAAATAGTAGTTGAAATTATGCATACAGCTTACTACCACTCCCAGAATTCGAACCGTGGCTGTTTCTGCTAAAAATATAACAAGTGTGTGTTTCATCAGAAGGAGCTATTCAGAAACTGCTGTCTCTTCTTTGAATGATTTATTTCTCCTTCTCTCTTTGTTGTACAATCTGACCTTGTAATTACAACATTCTTATGCATACATTATTATACATACCTTTTGACATAGCACAATGTGGAAAACTGCGGTTAACACAACATTACTATTCAGATATCAGATTTTGGTGCATGATGTTTTTAATATCGGTTAATCTTGTGTCTTATAGATGCACTAACTTTGTTAGATGAGACTTGTTTGTTTAATGCTTTCAGAGCTATAGTTGCTATGCATAACCTGTACACATTTCAGATCATGCCATACCAGAGTAAACGCGACCAGTCCAGGGTTTTGAATTTTATTGAGAGGCATTTACAGTTTTATTTATATATAACCTATATGAGACTATTACTGTAATATTGTCTGGTTTATTCAGTACAAACCATACCCATTTTTAATACTGCCAGGTGATATTCTATTCCTTTATATTTGTTTGGTATGAATACTACAAGCTAGATTGTTACTCACCAGCCTAGCGACGCAGCCTTTGCAACCTGCTGGCATGAGCTTCCTGGTTTGCAGCCCGCTCAGATGGAGCTGCAATGAAGATAGAAAAACATTTATGCATACCTATCCATCACATACACAGTCTGGACTTTGGTAAACAGTTGTTGATATGAATACTTACACATGCCAGGGACAGCACCCCTCTGCTGTGCTTCTTAGATCCACTGGTCCCTCTTCCTCTGCTTCAAATCAGCATAGTGGTGCCGGACGTGCTCACCAGTCCGAGGGATGACAGTGGCACTGGTGAGGTCACAGGCGAGACTTTCCCAGGCCTCCACTTTATATTGGGAGCCCTGGTACTGGTCCTGCAACAGTATCACTTCATGTTTTTTTTAACAAGGAGTCCTACCATGAACTTGGACTCCTGTATGCCCCAGTGCTGCGCCCAAAAGCGCATGCGCTCTCCAGCACCTGCCATACTGCATACAATGAGAAGCTACAAGCAGTTATGAGCTGTATTCCCGCCTGCAAGGTTTAAATATGGCCGATTTCCCACCTTTTGTCGTGATTGGATGGTTTTGAATATGCTGAGCTAAGCTAAGCTATGGGCAAACCTGCTTAGCTAAGGTTGGCAGTGCTTAAATGGGCAGGTTCAGCACTGCTTATCAATGGACAAATCCATTTAGCTGGGCTACTCATTGCTTAGCAGTCATATTTACAGAATGCTTACACCTGGTCAGCATAGCTATGCAATGCTTAGCATTGCTTATGTTTTTTTTTATGGACTATCACCTGTATGGGATTAATTCATCATTCCTGACGTATTATAAATTTCTTTACCTTCCCTGACATCCCCCAATGTGCTTTCATTACATTTATTCTTGTGTGACTATACTGTATGGGGTATTTGTGTTTATATGGGGGTTTCACAACTTTATTACACTGTCACATCACATCTGGACCTACTACACTACTCTGGTTAACAACTATGTGTTATTTATTACCCAATTATTAAAAAAATAAATGATGTACTGCTTTCACATGTAAAATGCTAATTGGCTTTACTGGGGATCGAACCAGGAAAGACTTCTTATAAGGCAAACGCTCTAACCACTTTGCTATTTCTGCATTGCTGTGTTTTGGAGTATATACCTATTTAGCTCATTATGATGTGTAAGCTGGGCTGAGCAGAGCTGCGCAATGTGCACACCCATTCAGCTACGCTTAAACTTTATTGGGAACTGAAAAAATTAAACTTGTGTTTTATTTTTGTACTGCAGGGGTATGCACATTGATTTCTGCAACATTATCTGTGTGTGTGTGGGGGGGGTGGGCTGTGCTTTTACAATGGTATGACATGGCAGGCTTTGCACTTGAGGTATGCTTCACGGACGCTAACCGTGTCCGCCATACCTCTCAACTGTACAGATTGTGAAACACTGACCAGATATTTGCCTTATATTTTTGGTCCATTTTTCATAGAATTATAGCTTTCAGGCAGATTAGTGGCAAATCATTAAAGATTGCAGTTCAAAAATACTGACAGACATTTGCATTTTAGACTTCATACCCTTCAGCACATTCATGCCAATGCATAACCTGTTATTCTATCAACTAAGTCTGTATGAGCCAGACTTTTATTTGCTGTCTCCAGATTTCTTACTTTGAGAGGTTGAGAGGTATTCCAGACACTCTCGCTGCCATTACATTGTCCTACTGCAATTATGGAGTGCAGGGGGCATGTGTATTGTGAGAGCACTGCTCTCAGACACACCCCTTGGACTCAGACACAGAACTGTGCCAGTTTTAGAGCATGGCGCAGTGTGCCTTCATACATATGCATGGCGCGCTACCGTGCTACACGGGAATGGTCCCTTCTATTCCTGCACGGAAGTTTGCTGAATCCTGGGGCTAGTTTAGCTTCACAAATGACAGGGAGTAATGCTTTTTAGTCATATCCTTGTCTTCTGTTTTTGGAAACTGGAACAGCGAAAACTGTATTTGTGTCATGGGGCTTTAAAACTGAATTAAGATGAATCTTAATTTATTAAATTTAATGAGGAAGCCAAGACGCGAACTTTTCACATCTCAACTTGAACTGAAACATTAACTTTTACTAAATCCAGCCTTGTTGACATGTGCAAAGAGGGTCAGTGAATGGCTCCTTATATAAACCTAACTCCTTGCTTATTCTGATTCATTTTCTTTATGGAGGGAAATGTATCTACTCGCTCAAAGAGGGGAACCATGAATGGCCTGGAGATGTTGCCCAAGAATAAAAGGCATTACTTTGATCTTTTTAATTAATTGATTTATACCCTAGCTGAATCATAGGGCTTTTTGTAATTTCTTGTATAGTTTTACCATCCACGGTTTTCACGAGATCGGTGGAGTTAAGGGTAGGGTGGTTGCTATGAAAGTTAGTTAAATAAGAGAGAGGGGTTACTGAGAAAATGGCAGAGTTTTCTGCATTTACAGTCTGTAGGTCTGTGATGAGACAGGTTGAGCTAGATAGAAATGTTATGTTTAAGAGAGGTTATGCTTCGAGAGAAAGTACATGTATGTATATGTGTTTATATATATATATATATATATATATATATATATATATATATATATAGAGAGAGAGAGAGAAAGAGCGAGCATAGCCCTTCTTTTTATTGCCAGCTTTTTTGGAGATATTTGTATTGCTAAAATGTTCGTAGAGAGAAGAACTATTGGTGGAGAAATGTAGTTCAGGTTAATCACTGGACAAAGCCTCGTGTTTCGCCTCAGCCAATGTAAATAAGCTGTGGTGAGCTCGCTCAGAGATGAGGGAGAATATACATATAAGCGAGGTCTAACAGACATAAGAATAGCAATGGAGATTTACATATCTGAGTGATTACACAGAAATAAAAAAATGTATAAAAAGGTAGAACAGCTGTTATTTACACCAGGAGCCTTTTTAGGAGATATTTGTGCTATTCAAAATCCAGGGAGGAATTCTATAGGTGCAAAATTGTACTTTAGGTTAGTCATTGGACAAAGCTTCGCATTTAGCCTTGGCCACTGTATTTAAGCTACTACAAAAAATACACTGCTATGGCTGAATTCTCTCACAGTCTTCTTTATTGAACAAATTCAACACACACTAAAGATTGAGCGCTTTCTTCCCTATGCCCAGGGATTTCATCAGAATCTATTTCTCCCAGTATTTTTCCCCTTTAAATACTCTATTACAATTCTGACATCATTTATTTTAGCAATTAACAAAAAGTAAAATACTTAAAGTGCAACATACTTCAATTTAAAAACTTCTGTTGTAAAAAATACTTAAAACATTGTATTAAAATGCATGACAATTCACTAAAAAAACTTTTCATAACATACTATCTTCCATATCAATATTTATATATAATTTTTTTATTTATTTTATATATATATATATATATATATGTATAAAACTTCCATTTACTATTTATTTCATAGACTCAACTTTTTTACACAGCAAGGGCTTGATTGATATTATTTCATTTAACCCTGGGGTTTGGCTTGCTTGTAGCTTGATTTGCCACCTTATTTCTCTTTCTCTTATGTGGCTTCTATAATCCCCACCCCTAGGATTTTGTAACACTCTTTCCAAAATACCATATCTAAATTCTGTACCATTCGGACAGGTTGTAGAATGCCTATACAGGGCATTATTCATATTCTTGGTAGATATTTGATATGTGTGCTCATATATCCTGTTCCTCAATCTTCTTTCAGTTTTACCTACATAAAAACTGGGACATGATTTACACATAGCTAAATATACCACTCGTATAGTCTGGCAATTTCCCTTCTCAAATCTAACCGTAGTTCTTAATTTGTTACTAATAGTAATGTTCTCTTCTGTACATATATACTTACATTGGGAGGAATTCCCACATCTTGTAGTACCATACCTTCCCCTATTCTTTGGAACAATTTCAAAGGCCTTTTTTAAGTTGGAACCTATCTTGTACACAAAATTTGGTTTTGGGCCCCCGATAGCCCATAACTTTGGGTTGTTTCTTAATATAGAGCAGTTTTTGTTCACTATTTTTTCCACCTCATATGCTTTACTTCCATATGGGACAACCATAGCTTTTTCAAATCTTTTATTTTCTTCCTCACTTTTATTTTTACTTTCTTTTATAGCACTTAAATTTCCTAATAGGGGCTTATATTTTTCCCCCACTCTTTTCTTACACACCCAACATATTCATCTATTATTTTTGTTGAGTATCCTCTTTCTTGAAATAACTTTGCTACTACCGATAATTCTTCATCTATATCCTCTTCCTTGGAAGTCATCCTTGCTATCCTTATTAATTGTCCTTTACTAATACTATTTTTTGTTTTACTGGGTGGTTACTTGTGTATTGTAAGTAGGAATTACTAAAGTATGGTTTCCTATATACCTTGGATTTAAAAAAATTATCTTTCTCAGTGTATGTATCTAAATAATTTATCCCATTCTTTTTATATTCATATGTGAATCTCAAAAATTCTGTACTTTCATTAAGGTATTTAACCAAATCTTTAATTCTATTTTCTGGACCTTTCCATAAAATACATTTGGTTTAGAATACAATGAGAATTTAATTGCTGAATTTGTGGAGATGTTCAATAGATATGGGATTGAAATGATGGAAAAAAATTATAAAAAACAATGACATGAAATTGAGTATGCTTATAAGACAAGCAGAAATATTAGATAAAAAAATTAAAAACTATCTTTTATTTTCAGAATATGAAGGTTTATATTATAGAAAAATGGATAGCATAGACTTCAAATGTAATAAACTTTTTGAAACGAAATGCAAGAAAATGCAAAGAGACCTAAATGAGTATAAGGACAATAGGGCATACATAATAAAAAAGGAAATGTAAGACGAGATTTAATGGGTAAGAATAGAAATGGGTATAAAGGGAAACAAGGATACAAAATAAAAGGGAAATACTATAATAAGGAGCAATATAATAGGGAAACATACGAACCACAATCTTTTCAATACCAACAAGAATGGGATGTAGGACTGGAAGAAGAAAGAGACTATCAGGAAGGAGGGTGGAACACACAGAACAGGAACAAAAGGGAGAGATGGAAGAAAATATTGTCCAGGATGGAGTGGTATATACACTGCAAGGATATCATATATATAACTATGCAGGTATAGTGTTAAGTAATGAACACTTCTACCTTTGCATGAAAGGTTTAAAATTTGTACCTTCAAAACGGTTTGACTTCTTCGAAACTGTCACCAAAGCCATAGATGAAGGGAAGGTAGTCCACACAGCCTATCTGGGCCTTGCAAAGGCATTTGACACAATACCCCACTCGGGCATCATAGATAAGCTATCCAGCTTAAATATAAACCCCTATGTCACAAGATGGGTCGCAAACTGGCTCAAAGACAGAACCCACAGAGTGAGAGTTGCTGGAGCCATGTCAGACTCGAAACCGGTCACAAGTGGCGTCCCACAGGGTTCTGTCCTGGGACCACTCTTGTTCGGTATATACTTTTCCGAGGTACAGGCAAACGTGGGAGGACTATGGCTCACCAAGTTCACAGATGACTGCAAACTAGGCACCATAATCGTCTCTCCAGCTGACACAAACATCCTTCAAAAAGGTCTCACAGAGACAGATAACTGGTGCCAGCGCCAAGGTTTAAAGCTAAATGCCAAAAAATGTATAGTCATACCCTTTGGCAAAAACAATGTGCCCACAAATTACCACATAGGCGGAGACCCATTAAGTACAGAGAAAGTTATTAGGGACCCCCAAGTTGATAGCAATCTCTCCTTTGCAAACCACATTGCCAAAGGGGTTAGAAAGACCTTCTACATAGCCCACCTCATCACGAAGGGTTTCACATCTAGATCAAGAGAGGTAATCGTGCCCCTTTATTCATCCCTCATCAGGCCCATCATAGAATACAATGCCCCTTTTGGGATGTACCTTACCCGACACCTGCAGCAATTAGAAAGACCCCAAAAGTATCTCACCAAGAGGATCAAGGATCTCAAACAGATGCCATATGCTGCTCGGTTAAAAAAACTCCAGCTCTACTCAGTTGCATACCGCCTACTTCGAAGCGATCTATGCCTGACATACAAAGCTATGTCAAATCCAGAATTAATGGACATGCTCCACCTCAGTAAATCTACATCCCTTAGAGCCACACGCTCGAGGGACTTGAACCTCAGCACAGAAATAAATAGAACTTGCTGGAGGGACAGGTTCATAACCCAGAGGCTCCCTTCGCTCTGTAATAGAATTCCAGTTCATGTGAGGCAGAGCACCTCACTGAATCTCTTCAAGAAGAATCTCGATAGGTGGATGGGGGATCGTAGGTTTGTCCCAGGGATTACTCCCGTGTTACTATTAGACAGAGGCACAGTAAACTAAACCTTAAAAAGGGCACAGTATACTCAAATCAAGGGCTGGCGTAAGCCATACAGAATCGGGCTAGGCTTATAATTGCCCCAGGGCAGATAGCCTAGTATGAACCTATGAACCTACACTGAAACAATTATAGAGCTAAAAATGTATTTAAGAAAATTAAATTTAGCCTATATGTTTCAAGAACAAAAAGTAAATGAAAGGAGAATTAGTAGTATAGAACCTAGGAATAAAAGTGTGTATAACCCACCATTAGATCCAACGTTAAATATCTTGGAAAGAGCTATAATGGAAGATATTTATAGGTTGAAAGGTAAAGAACAGCATGCACCTATGAATAAAAGTCTGAGTAAAAAAGAAAATGAAGTTTTAAAATCATTAAAAGAGGACAAGATGGTTAGAATGATGCGACCAGATAAAGGGGGTGGAATGGTATTGTATGACACCTTAGAATACTCCCAAATAATCTTTGAAATGCTCAATGATTCAAACACGTATCACCTATCATCAGTCAATGAAATAAATATTAGCCACAGAAGGATAGATTACTATTTAGAAAAATATCTAATAGAAGAAAGAATATCAGAAGACTTATATAATTATTTGAAAGTAAGGAAACCAATAGTGGCTACTATATTTGGGATACCAAAGATACATAAAGGGCTTGAAAATTTAACCTTTAGACCTATAGTGGATGGATGTGGGTCGAAAACATACCCCTTTGGAGTAGTAATAGATAGGTGGTTGAAACAACAGGTAGTGAATGTAGAGCACATCCTTAAAGATTCGTGGGACTTTCTAGGAAGGATAGGGAAAGAACTTTGGGATACAGAAATAATTGTTTAAACTATAGATGATGTAGATTTGTACACATATATCCCAAAAAGAGAAGGGTTAGATTGGTTCCTAGAGAGTCTACACAGGAACACCAAACAAGGGAAGATAAAAAAGAATTAATTATGGAATTCATGGAAATAGTCTTGGACCATAATTATATAATATTTGATGGAGAATATTACAGGCAGCACAGGGGAGTAGCTGTGGGGGCTTCATGTGCCTCTATTTCTGCCAACCTTGTGCTGTTAGAGTGGGAACACAATAAAGTATTTAAAAGTGAATTATTTCAGCATATGAATTTATATATAAGGTTCCTGGACGATATTTTTATTTTATGGAAAGGTCCAGAAAATAGAATTAAAGATTTGGTTAAATACCTTAATGAAAGTACAGAATTTTTGAGATTCACATATGAATATAAAAAGAATGGGATAAATTATTTAGATACATACACTGAGAAAGATAATTTTTTTAAATCCAAGGTATATAGGAAACCATACTTTAGTAATTCCTACTTACAATACACAAGTAACCACCCAGTAAAACAAAAAAATAGTATTAGTAAAGGACAATTAATAAGGATAGCAAGGATGACTTCCAAGGAAGAGGATATAGATGAAGAATTATCGGTAGTAGCAAAGTTATTTCAAGAAAGAGGGTACCCAACAAAAATAATAGATGAATATGTTGGGTATGTAAGAAAAGAGTGGGGGAAAAATATAAGCCCCTATTAGGAAATTTAAGTGCTATAAAAGAAAGTAAAAATAAAAGTGAGGAAGAAAATAAAAGATTTGAAAAGGCTATTGTTGTCCCATATGGAAGTAAAGCATATGAGGTGGAAAAATAGTGAACAAAAACTGGGCTATATTAAGAAACAACCCAAAGTTATGGGCTATCGGGGGCCCAAAACCAAATTTTGTGTACAAGATAGGTTCCAACTTAAAAAAGGCCTTTGAAATTGCTCCAAAGAATAGGGGAAGGTATGGTACTACAAGATGTGGGAATTGCTCCCAATGTAAGTATATATGTACAGAAGAGAACATTACTACTAGTAACTCATTAAGAACTATGGTTAGATTTGAGAAGGGAAATTGCCAGACTATAGGAGTGGTGTATTTAGCTATGTGTAAATCCTGTCCCAGTTTTTATGTAGGTAAAACTGAAAGAAGATTGAGGGACAGGATATATGAACACACATAACAAATATCTACCAAGAATATGAATAATGCCCTGTATAGGCATTCTACAACCTGTCCGAATGGTACAGAATTTAGATTTGGTATTTTGGAAAGAGTGTTACAAAATCCTAGGGGTGGGGATTATAGAAGCCACATAGAAGAAAGAGAAATAAGCTGGCAAATCAAGCTACAAGCAAGCCAACCCCAGGGTTAAATGAAATAATATCAATCAAGCCCTTGCTGTGTAAAAAAGTTGAGTCTATGAAATAAATAGTAAATGGAAGTTTTTATACATGTGTGTGTATATATATATATATATATATATATAAAATAAAAAAAATATATATATAAATATTGATATGGAGGATAGTATGTTATGAAAAGGTTTTTTAGTGAATTGTCATGCATTTTAATACAATGTTTTAAGTAATTTTTACAACAGAAGTTTTTAAATTGAAGTATGTTGCACTTTAAGTATTTTACTTTTTGTTAATTGGTAAAATTAATGATGTCACAATTGTAATAGAGTATTTAAAGGGGGAAAATACTGGGAGAAATAGATTCTGATGAAATCCCTGGGCATAGGGAAGAAAGCGCTCAGTCTTTAGTGTGTGTTGAATTTGTTCAATAAAGAAGACTGAGAGCATTCAGCTGTAGCAGTGTATTTTTCATAGTTGGTTGTGGATTTTATACACTGTTTGGCTCATTTTGGTGTTTATACTGTATTTAAGCTGTTACGAGTTTGCTAGAAGATTTTCTGGTTAGCTTTTTAGTAAATTGTCCTTAGCTTTTATTAATGGTCGTAAAAGAAGATAAAGTAGGAAAATCAAAGTAAAAAACTGAGGATTAGAGAAATAGCGAAGTGATTGAGATTAATATACCCATCAACGGTCTTATATGTTGTGTGCATTACAAAATGCCTCTTGCTTGAACTTAGTGGTTTTAAATTTATATCTTTTCTTAAAGCATAACCTCTTTTAACCTTAAAACTTCTATTCTAGCTTAACCTGTCTCATCACATACCTCCATATTGTGAACACAGCCAACTCTGCCATCTTCTCAGTAACCCCTTTTAATAAGCTAACAGACATAAAACAGCAACAAAAGACTCACTAGCCTAACTAAAACCTTTAAAAACTCAATTGTAATAAAATAAACTAAGTTTAACTTTTTCAAGAACTTATAATTGCTGTGTTAAAGTGCTGCATTTTTACATGGGAAATATTAATTAGTGTTGGAACTAGTGTTTAGAATTGAGAGATTCATACATTTTTATTTATTAAATTCCATACTTTGCATATATAAGTATAGGGAGTGTGTATGTGAGAAGTGTTAGTTGACATCCTCCTGCTTTGGAAAGGTATTTATGAGTAAATTTGTGGGGACCGGGCCCTCATCTTATAAAAAAAGAATTTACTGGGCTGCGGTCTCACAAAGGTTGAGAACCACTGCTCTAGGACATACATATGAACATTACTGTTCTCCTTGCTTTTTTTCTCATGATCCCAGTAATGCATTTTCCTATACCACTGAAATGCTTCCCTTCCAGCTCATTTCATCTCTTTCCATTTTAAACTGAATTGTTGCATTTGCAATAGATATGCTAATCTGAACTGAGTTACTTCAGAATTTCCCTTCAGATTAGGGAGCTTCAGCCCCATACCCCAATCTCCACCTCTGCTACCTTGGAAGCATTATCTTTTTTCCATTTCACCTTTGGTCTTTTCTTATACCAAATAAACTTTTTCAACTCCTTATCATAGCTGCTTCCAAATATTGTCAGGTGGGAGACATATGATTGCCCCATATACAGTATTACTAGTATTACTGGGATTATACATATTTTTATTATTTTATCTTACTGCCTAAGTCGGATTGGTGCATTCTTGCCACTTTTATCTTCCTGAAGATATTCTCCTTGTTTCTTCCCACATCTCTCTTGCCACCTGAGTCAGTTCTCTTGTAATCCATACACTAAGGTACTTAAACCTGTCATTTCCCCATAGGAATGGGTAGTTTTGCACTGTCTTGTGTGTTGGTGTATAATTCATTGCATTTGTTTTTATTTTACTCTCATTCATTTTATACCCTGAAAACTTCTGAATTTCTGTTAAGAGTCTGGTAGAGTGCTGGCAATCCCCTTTTCAGGTTTGTCACATATGCAATGATGTTATATGCAAATAGTGATACTTTCTGTTGGTCCTTCTTACAGTTATGTCCTTCTAAATCAGAATCACTAATCCTTTCCGCCAGAGGTTCAATGTACAGCATGAACAGCAAGGGGGCAAAGGGCACCCCCATTTTGTTTCTCTTCTGAACTGTAATTCTTCTAACAGCCCTCCTCTAACCTTTATTGCCACCTGTGAGCCCTCATGCATCTCATGTAGTAACCAAACTATTTTCTCAAGGAATTCCAGCTTTTCCATTACTGAAAATAGGTACATCCATTTCACCCTGGTTAGGGCTTTTTCTGTGTCTAAACTGACCAACAGAGGAATTTTTCTATTTCTCTCAACTTCCCTCTTTAAAATTGTTTTATTAATGTTTTCAAAGGTTTGCCTACCTTCCACAATCTCACATTGAACCATATTAATTATTCAGGGCATAAGGGGTGGGCATCCTACTTATCATTATGGACACGAATACCTTATAATCATGGTTCAGAATTGATATCAGTCTATATGAAGCCAGGTTTACAGGGTCTTTATCCTCCTTTGGTATCACCACCAGTATTGCATTTTTCACAGTGCTAGAATTTGCCGGTCTTCAAAGATCTTATTAAATAACTTTGTCCATATCTCCAGAAACTCTTCCCCCTGGCTTCCAGAAATCCACAGGTACTCTATCTGAGCCCAGGGATTTACCCTTTACCTGATATTTTTCAGCACTCTTTGGATTTCCTCAACCTCTCTCTCTCTCTCTATTTTACTATTTAGGCTCTGTCTTTCCCCAATACCAAACCTTCCATTCCTATTTTCTTCAGTAATTCTTTCATCCTTCATGTAGCATTCCCTGCCATCTCTCTCTCTCTCTCTCTGTATAACTGAGAATAGCACAGTGGTGCAGCAGTAGCAGTGTCACCTCACAGCAAGAGGTTCTGTGGTTCGATTCTCAGCTGGAATGCCTTCTGTGCAGAGTCTGCATGTCCTTCCTGCGTTCTTGTGCATTTTCTCCAGGTACTCTGGTTTCCTCCATGTTACAAAGACATACGTCTGGAATGCTTCTCCTTGGGACTCCACTGAAAATTGGCTTTGTTCCAAGTCAGACTTTCCCGGTAAACAAAATGTTAAATAAATAAATAAAATTCCCCATAAAATTTACTGAAGCTCTGTAATATCTCCCCCAGGTTCCATATCAACTTCCTAGGGACAGGGTGCCTTAATTTATAAGCAGTTTGTTCTACTTCCACTTGCCTGACTGTTTTAGCCAGTATTAGTAACATAGAGTTGTCTGTATCTCACTCTTTGACCACATACATTTTATTCCATTACTCCTCTAAGTCCTTCCTCACCTCTTCCAACTGCCCTACCCTTCCTCCCCCAATATCTATCTTTTCCTGAGCCTCCTTTATCTTGCCTAATGCCTCTTTGTGTATCCACTTGCTCCACTGTTAAACCAGTGCTAAAACTGAAAGAATATTTATTTTAAATTTCCAGGCATTTTGATTTTAATAAGTGGTCATGTGATTTGATTAATGCACTTCTATTGGCTCGTACTTCCTTTTTAAATGCCATTTGTGTTTTATTGATACATTGCGTTGAGAAAGCATGATTTACTCAAACGTTTTGCACATTAAAATTCTTCTTTATGTGGCGTTCGGAATTCTGTCTTTTTGATATTTCCTTTAACAGTATGTCAGAAAGTACCAGTGCTTCTTCTTGATCCTGTCATGTGGAAGGAGCATGTTTACCAACAGAAGTGGATGGTCTGAAAGTGCAATAGAATGTTTATCCACCCTTTTGTATTGGGGTTTATGCTCGTTCATCTTGTATATCCTGTCCAAACAGGCCCAGCTCCTATACCTCAGCAAATAATGTGAGTAGTTCCTCCAACCTTTGTCCCTCTCTACATCCTGTAATCCAAATACTTACAGGTACATACTGAGGTCCCTTTTCTCGCTTTGTACATTCATCTTCCCAGTGCCATCCAAAATATCTCGTGCTACTGACAACACTTTTATCTGTAGCCATTATCAAAATGTTCCACTGGAATGCCATGATTTCTGATAATATAGCTCTTATCTGTCCTACTTTAGCTTTGGGGGGATGTAAAGTTATGCCAGCATTATTCTTTTACCTCATCAGTTTTATAACCACACAGCTCCCCTCACTATCTTTCAGTTCTTCTTCCACTACCACAGAATCCTCTCTAGTCATGTATGGCCACCTTTCTTTTCGCCTCTTCTGCCATCTCTACATAGGTATCCTTTCTTAAAGTCTCTGTTTATAAAGGCTTGATGCTTCCCTTCCCATAGGTGTGTCTTCTGCAGCAGCAATGTATTTGCTTCAGTCCTAAGAAGATACATTAAGATGTTATTTTACTTCTGGGTGTTCAGCCACCCATGTACACTCCATGAAAGTATGTTTAACTTGTTCATGAGATCTGCTATTCAGCCTCTTCCTCCTGGCTTTGGCCAGGCCCTTTTTTCTTTCCCTTTGACCCCGACCAGAATTAAACTATATTTCTAGCTTCCTTTCCCATATTATGGCCCAAATTACTCTGTCATTTGTCCCTCTTATTGTATTTTCCCCTGTCACCATATATATATATATATATAAATAGTACTTCATTTTAATAACAAAGTACCTTTTAACTAGTTGGAACACATGTAAAAGCCATACGTGTTACATACAGTATAACATCTAACACTTTCCATTCCCCCTTAACCTCCCCAATATATGCTTTATGCAGTTGTATCAGGGATGATCATTTTCACTTGTATGGTCCTTAATATTACCTGCATTGTTCCTAGTAGTAACAAAAACAGAAAATAATGGGAAAAAAAAGTTTTTCTGCCTTCCAAAAACAAAGTAATTCCTCCCTCAAGCACAAATTAAGATTACAGTACATCTGTTTCTTCTTATTTTTATTCACTGCTCACATCCTTTTCCACTCTTTATGTAACATATTTATCATTTTCACTCACATTTCCCCATCCTTGTATATTCCACATTGTTCTCAACTGCTCCTCCCCATGCACTCTGCAACTCCTGTTTCATGTTATAGTGTCTTTTGTCATCACTTACTGGTATGGGTAAGTTTCCTCAGTCACAAGCCCAGCCCTTTGCCCATATATCACCTGCTTCCCAAGTCTGATTTTACTGAATAGTCCTTCATTGTTAGACAGTCTGAAAGCTTCATAACCCCCATTATGTTTTATGCAGCGACCTTATAATGCAGCAACCCCCCCTTTGTAGTCAACCAATGCTTTGCTAATAGTACCTTTATTTTAACATCATTCTTCACCTTCTCATTGCTCTCCAGTCTTCTCCAGGACTGTCATGCTCTGTAATGCTGTACTTATGACCTTCACTAACTTTTTCCTCAATTTGCAGTTGGAAAATGGGAAAGGCCTTCAGAAGTCTAACTTAGTGGTTCTCAACCACCGGGCCGCAAGAGGTTAAGAACCATTGCTTTATTTGGTCATACTTAACAGACAAGATGAGCACTGTAAAAGTTTCAGTACAATGACCTTGTATTTATACAGTCAAAAACTTGTGAAAATTTACATTAAAATACCTTAGTATTGAAAATCAGTGTCGAGAAGCATGAATATCAGACCACAGTAATTGTTGTTGGCCAAATTATTTGATAAAAGCTTATAATTGGTTGAAGGAATATCTTTCAGTCAGCCAAAGTGTATTTGTGTATTCTAAAATGAGGTAGTGATTGGAAAAATGTTGTTGAACTCCCCTGCTTGTGATATGCTGACAATCAGCCAATGATGAGCCGTTTAATTGTGTAATCTTCTAAAACTTGTTCGCTGGTTTTCTCATTGTGCTAACGCCTGAAGCTTGTCTCTGGCTAATGGGTGAGGTCTGTGTCTCATAGTCTGTCAGAGATTTCATTTTTTATTATTATATGAATTTCTTTAAGTCCTTCTTAAAACAACTAAATGTATCTAGGAATATTACCACCTGTAAATGTGAAATGCTGTACTTGGCCAGGTGAATTTGAGCAGTAAGTTTTAAGGTTTAAAGGTTTGAGGCTTGCCTTAGAATTAATATAATTGAAGTGTTATGCTATTGTGCTCGGTTTTGTCTTGTTTTTTGGTTAAATCTTCTTATTCTTTTACATCTGGTGGGAATTGTATCACCATTCTCAAAGGAGGGAATTGGGTTTTTTATTCATGCCTCTGTCTTAAAAAGGGGGTCCTGTGGCCCATTTAATTATTTTATTTTCAAATATATTTTCATTTATAAGTTCTAGTGTAGCTTCACAAATGACAGAGAGTCATGCTTCTTAGTCATATCCTTGTCTTCTGTGTTTCTTTTTTAAAATGGAGCAGCGAAAACTGTAGTTGTGTCATGGGGCTCTAAAACTGAGTTAAGATGAATCTTAATTTATTAAATTTAATGAGGAAGCCAAGATCCGAACTTTTCACATCTCAGCTTGAACTAAAACTTTAAGGTTTACTAAATCCAGCCTTGTTGACATGTGGAAAGAGGCTCAGTGAATGGTTCCTTATATAAACCTAACTCCTTGCTTACTTGGATTCATTTTCTGTATGCAGGGAAATATGCATCTACTTGCTCAAAGAAGGGAACCATGAAGGGCCTGGAGATGTTGTCCAAGTCTAAAAGTCTTGACTTTGATCTTTTTAATGAATTGATTTATTCCCCCACCTGAATCATAGTGCTGTTTTGTAATTTCTTGTGTAGTTTTAACGTCTACGGCTTTCACAAGATCGGTGGAGCTAAGGGTAGGATGGTTGCTATGAAACTTAGTTAAATAAGAGATAGGGGTTACTGAGAAAATGGCAGAGTTTGCTGCATTCACAGTCTGTAGGTCTGTGATGAGACAGGTTAAGTTGGATAGAAGTTTTAAGTTTAAGAGAGGTAATGCTTAGAGTAAAGATACATATATATATATATATATATATAGAGAGAGAGAGAGAGAGAGAGAAAGCATAGCCCTTCTTTTTATTGCCAGCTTTATTGGAGATATTTATATTGTTATAATGGACCTAGAGAAAAAAAACTATTGGTTGAGAAATGTAGTTCAGGTTAATCATTGGACAAAGCCTAGTGTTTTGCCTCAGCCAATGTAAATAAGCTGAGATGAGGGAGAATATACATTATAAGCGAGATCTAACAGATATAAGAATAGGAATGGAAGTTTACATATCTGAGTGATTACACATAAATAAACCATAAAAAAACCTATAAAAATGTAGAGCAGCCATTATTTATACCAGGAGCCTTTTTAGGAGATAGTTGTACTATTCAAAATTCATGGTGAATTCTATTGGTGCAGAATTGTACTTTAGGTTAGTCATTGGATGGAGGTTCACATTTAGCTTTGGCAGCTGTATTTTAGCTGCAGAGAGCTTGCTAGAAGATTTTCTGGTTAGCTTTTTAGTAAATTGCCTTTAGCCTTTATTAATGGCTGTAAAAGGAGATAAAAGTAGGAAAACCAAAAGTAAGAAAATCAAAGTAAAAAAACTGAGGATTACAGAAAAATAGTGAAGTGATTCAGATTAATATACATCAACGGTCTTATATGTTGTGTCTATCACAACATGCCTCTTGCTTGAACTTAGTAGTTTTAAATTTATATATTTTCTCAAAACATAAACCCGCTTAAACTTAAAACTTCTAATTTAGCTTAACGTGCCTCATCACATACCTCCACATCGTGAACACAGCCAATTCGGACATCATCTCAGTGACTTCTATTAATAAGCTAATTGACGGAAAACAGCAACAAAAGGCTTACTAGCCTAACTAAAACATTTAAAAACTCAGTTGTAATGAAAGAAACTAAGTTTAACTTTTTCAAAACTTGTAATTGTTGTGTTAGAGTGCTGCATTTTTACATTGAAAATATTAATTAGCGTTGGAACTTGTTTTTAGAATTGAGAGATTCATACATTTTTATTTATTATAGGTTCATAGGTTCATACTAGGCTATCTGCCCTAGGGCATTTATAAGCCTAGCCAGAGTGTGTTTGGCTTTCGCCACCCATTTTAAATTAATCTTGCTATGCCTTTTTTTGAGGTTAGTATACTGTGCCTCTGTCTAACAGTGACACAGAAGTGATAGCCAGGGTAAACCTACGATCTCCCATCCACTCATCAGGATTCCTCTTGAAGAGAGTCAATGTGGGACTCTGCCTAACCTGGACTGGGATTTTATTCCAGAGTGAAGGGAGCCTCTGGGTTATAAATCTGTCCCTCCAGCATGTCCTATTTATTTCAGTGCTGAGGTTCAAGTCTCTCGAGCTCGTAGCTCGATGGGATTTGGATTTTCTGAGGTGCAGCATGTCCATTAATTCCGGGTTGGACATGGCTTTATACGTCAGGCACAGATCGCCTGTGAGCAGGTGGTATGCCACTGAGTAGAGCTGGAGTTTCTTTAACCGGGCAGCATATGGCATCTGTTTGAGCCCTTTGTTCCTCTTGGTGAGGTACTTTTGGGGTCTTTCCAGTTGCTGCAGGTGTCTGGTAAGGTACATCCCAAAAGGGGCATTGTACTCAATTATGGGCCTGATGAGGGATGAGTAAAGAGGTAGGATGACCTCCCCTGATCTAGATGTGAATCCCTTCATGATTAGGTTGGCTATATAAAATGTTTTTCTAACCACTTTGGCCACGTGGTTGTCAAATGAGAGATTGCTATCAACTTGGGTCCCCAGGTCCCTAATGACTTATTCTGTACGTAATGGATTACCACCTATGTGGTAATTTGTGGGCACTTTGTTTTTGCCAAAGGGGATGACTATACACTTTTTGGCGTTTAGCTTGAGGCCATGGCTCTGGCACCAGTTGACTGTTTCTATGAGGCCCTTTCGGAGGATGCTTGTGTCGGCTGGAGAGTTGATTATGGCGCCCAGTTTGCAGTCATCTGCGAACTTGGTCAGCCACAGTCCTTCCGTGTTGGCCTGTACCACCGAGAAATATATACCGAACAAGAGAGGTCCCAGGACTGAGCCTTGTGGGACGCCACTTGTAACTGGTTTGGAGTCTGACATGAGTCCAGCAATTCTAACCATGTGGGTTCTGTCCTTGAGCCAGTTTGCAACCCATCTAGTGACATAGGGGTTTATATTTAAGCTGGTGAGCTTATCTATAATGCCCGAGTGGGTTATTGTATCGAAGGCTTTTGCGAGGTCCAGGTAGGCTGTGTGGACCACCTTCCCCTCGTCAATGGCCTTGGTGACTGTTTCAAAGAAATCGACCAGGTTTAAGAGGCAGGATCTGCCCTTAACAAAGCCAAACTGGGTAGGATCCAGTGTCTGTAGGTCCCCAATATCTTTATTTATGAGGTCCATGCTGATCCTTTCCATAGCTTTGCAGAGCAAGCTAGTCAGGCTTATGGGGCGATAGTTTCCAGGATCCGTTGAGGCACCACCTTTGTGGAGAGGGACCACTGTTGCTGTCGCCACTCTTTGGGTACATATCCTGTAGTAAGGCTAAGATTGAACAGTAGTTTTATGTTTGGGTTTAGCTCTTCTTGGAGTCCATGTAGGACGCAGCCTGGGACACCATCTGGTCCCATTGATGCTGTGTTTTTTGCTTTGGAGAGGGCGGCTCTTACCTGAGCATCTGAGATGTCAGGGGGGCAGCACTCTGTTGGGATAGATATTTGCCCTTTTGGTGGGGAGAGGGGGAGAAGTTTGCACTGAACCTGTCAGCTAGGATGTTGGCAATGTCTGTGGGCTCGGTGTATTTTTTTGTCATTTTGGACTAATTCTGAGCATATCTGGGAATTCCCACCCAGGTTCCTAACATAACTAAAGAAAGCCTTGTGATTATCCTTAGTGTCCTGTGCAATTTTTCTCTCGAAGCTGGCCTTAGACGATTTTATGAGTGCCCGTAGTTTTTTGCTAATACTGATCAGAGATGCCTTCCCTTTTTGGGATTTTGCTCTATCATGTAGTAGCTTCCTCCTTCTATTGTATAGTTTGTTTATGGCTGTGGTCCACCAGACAGGACGTCTGCCTTTGGAGGATTGGGTCTTGGTTTTATTTGGGATCGCATGATCCATGCATTCCTGAAGGTGTTCATAGAATGCGTTTATAAAGGATTCTGCGGTCTGGGCCGTATTTTCCACAGGCCCGGGAGTTTTGAAGGATTTCGCCTCGGTTTTGAGGCGTTTGAAATTTGCTTTAGAGAAGTTTTTCACTGTGGTTTTCTGGGCAGGGGGTGGGTGGGTTAAATTGCAAACTTCGTATATATAAATATATATTGAGTGTGTATGTGCTAAGTGTTTCACTGACAAGTTGACATCCTCCTGCTTTGGAAAGGTATTTACAAATAGATTTATTGGGATCGGGCAATCATCTTATAAAAAAAGAATTTACTGGGCCATGATCTCACAAAGGTTGAGAACCACTGGTCTAACTGATGCTTTTTCCCCTGAGGCCACACTGTCACTGTCATCACTAATCTCGGACTCAGACATATGCTGAGTTCCCCGTCTCCTTGCATCATACTCTTTCAACAAAACTGTGATGCCTTGCTCTGGCTCCCAAATGTTTTTATTCCTATGGGAAATATCACTTGCAGGACTACTGTGTGCATCGAGCTGAATCTCAGATGGAAAGCCAGAATGAAATTTCACTTTTGCTGCCTCGTCTGGGGAGAGTAATAATTTTCAGCAAATTTCCTTGCTCTACTCTCTAGCAAGCCTTTCCCCTTCTACCAGAGGGAGCACAGCAACAGCTTCTTTGATTGGTATTTGCAAGTTTCATCAGTCACAAGCAGCAGATCTCCAGAAGCCCAGACCTGTCCCCATACATTACCTGCATCCATAGTCTGGAATTTGACTATGATGGGCCTCAGCTGCTTCCTTCCCTCTGTTGCTGGCATACAAAAAAACACTGTAATCGCACCCAACTAAATTCCAAGCAGGCAGTATAATGTGCACTTTATTGAGTAAATAGATTAGATTAAGTGCTTTCATTCAGATAGGAACGTCATCAGATTCTGGGTGTGATTACAATTTTTGTTTTACTAATTTTTATGCTGTTTTTGGAAATTTTATTCTTTCAATTCATTGCTGGCATGTATCTCAATTCACAGGATTCCTGTCAAAGCAGTCAATTGCTCCTGAATAAACTGTGTAGTCCTTTCCATCAGCTTTCTCAAGAATTAAATTGAACTTTAGATTTGATTTTCTCTTCATGCAAAGTCTTCCTGGTCCGTAAGCTTACTATTGACGTCTTCCTGCCAAGCCTCAAGGGATGTGATTGCATTGGATTGGGTACTCAGGGATTCCTCCATTTGCTCCAATCTCTCGTTGTTCACCTTTACATACTCATCCAGCAACCCTTACATTTTCAACAGGTCTGTGTGCATATGGTCTAGCTTTCTCTCCAGCTGTCTTGAAGAACCCATGTTTCCATTTTCTGCCACACTACTTCTCTCCGCAGTTCTCTTATTATTTCAGCCTCTCGTTTCTCTTTTGGTGACATTCACCTGGTCTCCGGAAACACAACTATTTTGCAACTTCTACCGTATTTTTTTTAATTGCAGTTTTTATTTATTTCCCATGCTTAGAGGGGAGAGACACAAACACCTTTTATCTTCTAATACTTTTGGAAGTCCATTTAATTCTTGGTATGCTCAAGAAATCCCTTTGAGAAGTACAGTACTCCAAAAAACAGATAAGCCTTTCTTGGAAACCAACAGATTAAGTGAATTGAAAAATATATTGTAAAAGCTGCATTCCAGTGCTTTCCATTGTCTAATGTTCATTGACAACCATTTAATCCTCAAAGAAAAAATACAGTATACGTGAGCTGTGTATACACAATGTCTCTGGAGGCAAACTGTTGCATATAAACACTCATGGTAACAATCTGGTTGTCAGAAACACCCCCCCCCCCCCACATAGACCTAGTTATGCTGAGGCACTTAAATGGAATCTTCTCAAACCCCAAAGCCCTACCAGGCATTCCACCTGGAAAAATTATCCTCAGCAAACCCAAAAGAACTGAACAGAAGCAACACTAATACTGCACATACTGCCACAGTCAGTGGACCCTCAACTACCAAACCCATAAGTTAAGCCAAAACACTACCCAGGACTCTAGCCATAGGGAACTCCATTATATGACATACTGATGCCTCACTCACTCGGCTAAACAGGGAGAAAATAATAGTCAGTTGCCTATTACAGGCCAGGATCCATCAAGTTACGCATGCACTGAAGTCACTGCACCACAAGTACAAGTATGATTCAGTCATAGTTCAAAGTCAAAGTGAACTTTATTGTCATTCAGAAATCACACAAGTACAAAAATTGAATGAAATTCCATGTCTCCGGACTCAATGTGCGGACAGCATATAGACTATTTATATAGACATTTACACACATAACATCTATCTGTTACATCATGGGCATGCAGGTAGACAGACTAATATTGTACATATTTAGAAACACATTTTAACACTTTTGTAGATGACCTGAAACATGCCTTCTTTACTGTATATGAAAAGAGACATTATGGAGCTCTAGGGCTATGTGTCATAGGCTGGTATGTGCTTAACATTGAGCAGCATATTACCTTCACCAAGGATGATACCCCAGTATGAACAGGAGATGATTTACTTTAATAATTAGCTTAGTGTTTGGTGTCATTCTAGGGGGATGCAATATTTGAAAGCATGGGAAGACATGCTTAACAAACCACATTGCTTTGCCAAGGATGGTCTGCACCTGTCTCATCTAGGTTTTTGAATATTGGCTAAAACATTGTCCTTCCCTTAGAGCCTTTTTAGACAATGCCAAATTGATAAGCCTTCCAGCACAACAAAATGTACACAAGGAAATCTAAAGGTGTTATTGCTCAATCCCAGGAGTCTAAACAAGAAACTCTCCTCACTTTGGAGAATGTAGACATCTGTGCAGTTACTGAGGCATAGTTTAAGCTGCAGATAGTACCCTGCCTTCCATACATTTAGACCAGAAACTACACAGAGAGGGACTAAAGGCAGAAATGTCTCAGTCTACATCAGTAACAAGCATTCCTAGGTTGGTGAAACAGGATGACAAACTTGAGTTCCTACATGTCCAGATTTACATAGACAAAATCCCATACCATAGTATAGCAAGCTATGGATCACCCTCTATGGCTCATGAAACCCATAGCTCATACTTAAATCTATTGGAAGTGATCACCATTCAACCAAATATGATCCTAATAGGGGGACTTTAATTATCCCTCAGTAAATTGCAAATCCCACATGACCCCATATTTTCAGGTGCAGAGATTCTTAGACTCTATAAATGCAAACATACTGACAAGTTGGTATATAAACGTGCTAGAGGTACAAACATATTCAACCTGGTACTCATAAATATGGAAGAATGCTGCAGTCCCCCAACAAGTCATGTATCTCTTTGGTAAGGCCACACCACAAAACAGTCTCTCTTGAAATAAAAATCTATTTTGTAACTCCAGCAAAACCTATAACAGCTAGAACCTACTCCATGGCAAACTACCTTTTATTAAGTGATAGCCTGCCAAAATTTCAAATCCCTCCAAACCCAGATAACACAGCAGCCTTTGTGGAGTTATTCACAAGTTCTGTACAACCATGTCAATGATATAGAGGTTGCTGTGCCTACCAGAAGTAAGCCCAAGACTAACTCAGAAAACAAACCACCCTAGTGGAATCCAAAATTAAACAGGTTCTAAAACAAAAGAAAAATGTCACAGCTAAAATCAGGAAGTTTAAAACAAACAAACAAAAAAACACGGTCATCAACTGAATAAACAACTAAGAGTACTAATTAAGTTCATCAAAGCACATTTTGAGGTAAAGATAGTGTCCCAGGACATGGACAATCATAAGGCCTTCTTTAGCTACGTCCAAAACCTCAAAGGCAGCATACAACACTTTGCTGAACTGTTGATAGATGGAGCCACGCTCATGGAACTGGGAAATATGGCCAATATTCTGTCAGATAAATTCAGCTCCAGTTTTATCCCATTCTCATCCTCAGATGCCCTCCACAGGAAATACTATCTAACATAATCCCTCCATCTATCATGAGGGAGCAGGTCATAGACATGCTCTGTAAGGCCAAGAATACAGCTTTGATGGGCCCCAATAATATCCCAAGATGCCTCCTAAATTGCCTGAAATATTACGGGCCATTGTTGTCACTGTTTGACCACAGCATTGGTACAGGCTTCGTGCCATGCAAATGGATGACTGCAGCAGTCATCCCACTGCAAAAGGTCAGACCATCATCAGATCCCAGGAACAAAAGACCTATTAGTCTGACTAGTTTCATATGGGAAGAATTATTATGGAAATTATTAACAATGACATAGGAAACCTTAAGACACTAGACTCAACCTAGTTTGGTTCCATCAAAGACAGGTCATGCCTACTGAACTTGATGGACTTCTTTGAGAGGATCACAAAGACAATGGATGAGGCAAAATAGTGCATTCTGCTTACCATGACTTAATTAATGCATTTGATATAATACTGCACTTTAGCATTGTAAACAAACTCATGGAATTAGGTATAAAATCTTATGTAACTCAGTGGATAGCCAGCTGGCTCACAGGACCCAAGAAGTTCGGATTGGACAGACCATCTCAACAAAGAGGCTGGTCACTAGTCGTATCCCCCAGGGCTCTGTGCTGTGTCTGCTCTTGTTTGGCATCTGATTTTCGGAAGTCATGGGCCTCTCCAGTTTGCAGATTATTCAAGCTAGAAGCAATCATGGAAACCCCTAAAATGCCAACATCTTACAGGAACCCAAGCCATCGAGATGACTCAAAGCCATGGCTTAAACCTCACTGCAAAGCAATGCATAATAGTACCTTTTGGGAAGTTGGCCACCTAGAGAACCTACATTCACTGGTAAAACATTCCTAAACGTAGATGCAGTAGTCAAGGATTTGGGAACTCCTATAGATAGTACACTCTTTCATCCTTCTGTCTGGATGTAAGAAAATCGGTCAGAGCAACTAAATTTATGCCAAATCAGCTGCTTCTAGAAAATAAATACTGTACCACCATACATTTTGCTACCATGGTCCTGTGCAAAACAGTCAACGCAACTTATGCAATAAGTCATATCAGTATACTCTGCTTTGTGAAAGTGAGGAAAACTGAAATTTAAATGGCTATCATTTAATGAATTCAGTTCTCACCATAGCTGTCAACCTCTTAGCACAAAACACCTGGACAAACGCAGTAATGAGGGAATACACTGCTCTGGAAGACTCCCCATACACAAAAAATCTCATCCCTGACCATATTCAAGTACAACTTGGATCTGTCGATGGGTAATAGAAATTTACCCCAGGACTGCCTTCTTTTACTTCTAATGGGCAGAGGCAGCTTCTAAATACTTTATTCTAAGCACAGATCTCCTCAATTTGTTTATGGTATGAGCCCAGATATTCTCACTATGGGTAACATATCATTATCGACCATGGGATGGTTAAGGTCAATCTAACACCAAACAGGACAGGTTAAATTCAAACCCCAAAAGAGAAATTAGGCAGGCTTAAAATGCACTAATCACTAGTCTGTAATAAGTATTTTTTTTTTGGGGGGTGTGGGCTCACTCTCACCTAATGCTCTTGAAGTACAGGTCTATTTACTACCTGTCATTCACCATTTTCAATTTCCCAAACAAAAGTACATTATTTTTTAAAGTTTTTTTTAACCACAAGACTTGTGTCTGACTTTCCATTCTTCTTGATGCAACTTCTGTTTTTGCCACTACCTTTTTTAGGGCACAGTTATAATGCTGTGTTTCTTTGGCAGCATAATAAACATCAAAACTTTTGCAACACCAGTATCGCAACAATAACAAAGGCCTATCAATTGTTTGGATATTTTTCTTTTTCAGTCTCAGACCAGGCAGTGCAATTGGCACTGGTTGTGTGTTACTAACTGCATTATACACTTACTTCTGTGTCATCCTTATGGGCATCTGCCACACCTGGCATGCTGTTGACTTTTCTATTCTTTGTTCTTGTGCACAGAGAAGGATATTCTAAAACAAACCTCAAAATCTATCGAAAGTCAGAGCCCTCCTTGTTAGAATCCAAAAGGCCTTACCTCTTTACGTTTAGCAGTATTTTTTGCAATGAATAAATAACAAAATGAACCAGTTTTTTTTTTTATCAGTGATTACCTTGAAGTAGGCAAACTGCAGATATCTATAAGGAATTCGTTTATCAAAGTTCCGGAGTAAGTCTGCTTTTGGTCGGTTCAGCTGAAACACTGGCAAGGTACTCTTGCAACCTTTGAGGCAGGCTGCCCAGCTAAGAATGTGGGCAAATGCCTCCAGCTCCATGAAGTTGCCCCACTCCCCCACCTGACGAGCCACCCGGCTGCAGTTGTGGCTGCAGAACGCCTCGCTGTCCCGCAGCAGCCGGTTGAGCCGGTGGCTCATCTCCAGGTACTTGACGCTCTCCTTCCAGTTCTCAGCAGCATACTGGTCCAAGGCATAGCCGTAGGCTGATTCCAGAGGCATGAGTTCGGATTTGGGGAACCCTCTAAAGCTGTACTTCTCATACTGGGCCCCACTAATCCCTAGCAATGCTAAGAAGAGGGGCAGTGTACACATCAGGTTTGAGATACCCTGTAGCATTGCCAAAGCCACTCTCTTTAGGGGTCCTCAGATAATCTGTGCCCCTACTGGTATAGCTAGTCCCGCAATATGAAGTTGAAAACTTTTCAGCCCATCTCGATCTGAAAGGAAAAACCTAGCAGTCTGCCGGGTCTCACCGCCCTCCATTCACGCACACAAATGAAATTATAACCTCTTTTGGCTGCCCGTTAAGTGGTGATTGAGTATTTTCAAAAGGGGAAAAAATAGCGACGCTGCTGAAGATATATTTTAGTGAGATACTTGGATCAATGAATAAAGCGACAATCCATTTATATTACTCAACAGCTCAAAGTGCCCCCTGCCGCTTGGCGCCCTGAGGCAATTGCCTCACTTCGCCTCTCATAGTTACGCCACTGGGCCTCTCGCTTACCAAGTTTGCAGATTATTCAAGCTAGAAGCAATCATGGAAACCCCAAAAATGCCAACATCTTACAGAAAGGTCTAACATAGACAGTGACTGGTGTCAAAGCCATGGCTTAAACCTCACTGCAAAGCAATGCATAATAGTACCTTTTGGGAAGTTGGCCACCTAGAGAACCTACATTCACTGGTAAAACATTCCTAAACGTAGATGCAGTAGTCAAGGATTTGGGAACTCCTATAGATAGTACCCTGGCTTTCGACCAGCACGTGTCTAAGGTTGTAAGAAAATCATTCAGTGTAACTAAATTTATACATAAGGGCATGGCTTCTAGATCCAAATAAATCACTGTACCACTGTACTCGGCCATCATCAGGTAGGACTTGGCAGAATACAGGGTGTAAACGCAGTGTCTTATGCAGATTGCCTCAAAGTCATATCTGTATACTCTGTTTCCTAGAGACTGCTGAGAAGTAATTTATGACTGGCATACAAGGCATCCTTGGATCTCGATCAGCTGGACCTTTTGCATATCCACAAAATGAACAGCACTAGAGCTAACAGATCTAAGGATTTAAACTTTCAACTTAATTAGGACATGTTGGAGGGACAGCTATGTATGTCAGAGAATCCTCATTCTTTGGAATAGGCTTCTCATCCATGTGAAGCAGAGTCCTTCCTTAACTGTATTCAAACACAACCTGGATCAGTGGATGGGAAACTGGAAGTTCACCCTGGTCTGACCTATGTCTTTGATGGAGAAAGGCAGCTGTTAAATCATGCCGTAAATAACATACTCCTTTAAAATAACCTCGGTAATACAATAACTCGTGGGATACATTTGGGTTGCATGGCTAGGCTTATTAAGGCCCCAGTGATCATTAGCCTAGTATACACCTATGAACCTGTGAAGCTGTCATAAGTGCTGACTGTGTGATTAGATGAATCAACTCTGCACTCACAACAAGTTAAAACTGAATGTACTGAAAAAAGCAGTTATAATTGGTAACTCTCCGATTAGGCGTACAAATTGGATAAAGAGAGGGTTCCAGTGTCCTGTCTGCCTGCCTGGAGCTAATGTTAGGGACATCATTAAAGCCATTAGGCATATCTGGGGTTCTTCCAATGATTTTTACTGTATATTTTTTCAAGTTGGAATCAGTGGCTCTGGAGGTTGTCAGCAATGCAGAGGGATGTGCGTGTCCTTAGCCAACCTAGTAAAACCTTTACAGTTAATGACATGCATCCTACCCTGAGGGTGTCACTTTCTGAGGAAAACATTATTGGCTGTAGTAATTGGTTAAGACCATGGAGTCATTCCTGGAGAATTCAATGCCTGTGCACTTGGGTGGAGATGTGTTGAGACAAAACCTGCTTTGGAAGGGATGGGATGCACTTCTTCTGAGAAGGTTTTAAGGTGTTCAGTAGTCCATCTTTTCTGTGTTATTACCTTTTCAAGCAGAGACAGATTAATGGGCATTCCATGCTAAATTCCATAGATGATAAAAGTGAAGAGGACTGGGTGTCTGTACTGTCATAGACGCATGTTTAAAAAAATTCTGAATTCCAAAAATAGCTGGTTATAGCTCTGTCTACTCCATTCAGCCCACCATGAAGCCAGGTGGTATATCCAGTTTCTTAGGTTAGTCTTTCAAATGTAGGGTTCAGGTTACAATAAACAACACAAAGCACAGTTTGGAAACTTTTTGTCACACTCCCTGCATGTCACTTCAAGAATATGACCACTTCCTTGATAAACTTATAACCTTCCCATATAATGAAAAAAATATGTTTATATTTTGTCACATAAATTATTCCACCATTGTTTGGGCAAATTATTCTTCATATAATTATCAAGTGCAAAAACAAGTAGACTTCATAGACACTGAGTCTCAAAGAGATGATAATAATCTCACTCCACTGGCACAGAGGGATAAAGTCCAGACTATGACCCAGGTGACCCGATTAGTGGCTTGGGTAGCTGACAGAGCTGACAGGAAGGATGTGCCATTCCTATCTTGGGAGGGAGGGGCATACTGACAGCTGTCTAGTGGAGCTCTGGTGGATGCCAAAGCTCAAAGAGAAGTAAACATCAGGGGGAGGGTAGATGGCATTGTGCACACACTTCTTAGGCTCAAGACATAGTTGTATGCCATAGTTCCCCAAGCCCAACCTTTCATAGCATGCATATCAGACCACATGTATGGTGGCAGCACTCCTGACATTCAACCTACTCCGGCTGAGCAAAGTAAAAATGCCTGAGTTGAACCATCAGACAGTGAGCGGACTGGTTTATTTGGTGAGGAGGTGACTTGGAGAAAAGTTCTGACAATATATATGTATACACATAGACATATATATATATATATATATATATATATATATATATATATATATATATATATATATATATATATATATATATATATATATGTACATATAGCTATATGTATTTTTTTGTTTTTTACCACCATTATCAACTGCAGCAGAAGAAGTGTGTGATTGCAGGGTTTTTGTAAACCTGACTTTGTTAGGTTCAAGTAGACCCATTTAGTGAAATATGTTTTGACTAACTTCCCTGCAGCTGTTTTCCTTTCAAGATGTCTTTATAAAGCTTATGCTCCCAAGTGGAAATGTGTAATTTATTAGAGAGAGTCTCATGATTTGTTTTAGTGTAGCTTTGAAACAAGCTTTACTTACAGTTGTGGTCTTTTGTGTCACTTCCATACATACATACATAAAAGCAAATATTTCAAGCATGGCATTAATGCCCTTCTAGCCTGCCAATATACCAAAAGAGTTTTTTCCATAATTGTCCAGACTGTTCTTAAAAATACCTAAAGCAGTGCTTGCTTTAATGTAGTTTGGTAGTCTGTTCTATGTTATCAGTTGCTCTCTCGGAGAACTCATTAGTACACTTCTCATTCCTATAGAATCGTTTACATAGGTTGTCTGATTATTCTATACTACTTTTTTAATAACCACAAACATTCCTAGAGATAGTTGTCTATAAATTGCCTTTTATACTTCAAAAACAGCTCCTCTTAAATATCTATAAGAGATACTGTACAAGTTCAGATATTTTAGTCTTTCATAATAACCTAAATTTTCACATCCATGGATGCTCTTGGTGTATTTCTGCTGTACTCTTGCCATATACCCAGGTCTGTAAACGAATCTACAGTTTCATTCACCATGTTCTGTATTAAATATTCACCTTTCAGTTTGTCTCGCAAATCTCATATGCTTAATTTTTGATGTAATTATCAGTGTATTATTCTCCTTTGGCCAAATCATCAATTTTATTCAAGTTCTTTTGAAGACATGCTCTGTCTAGAACACCTGTAATCAGTTTTCTCAGTTTCAGGTAATCTGCATACAGACTGTAAAACACCTCAGATGAAAAAGGTCTGAAAGATCCATTCTAAACAAGTAAGGGCCTAAGACAGAGTCCTGTGGGACAGCCTGACCGTAACCAAGAATTTCACTTGTCCAGTTGCTGTATGATACTTGCCATGTCATATTTGTAAGCCATGCAGCTATCCATCTTAACAAGAGTAAATCAATGCCTAGTTTTTGTAATTTATCTATCATTGTTTTGTGTATGACCTGTCAAATTCTGAAGTTAAATTTATATAAATTATATCACAGCACAGTTTTTCATTCATAGCGGTTATTATGTTGTTATAGAACATCATGTTGCAGGTGGTAATAGATTTATTTTCAACATATACATGCTGATGTATGGTTTCAAGTCCCAACTTTCCAATTCTGACAGTAACTTATCCAATATTGTCTTCTGCATTTTTTTCCACAATATGAAAGTAGACTTAAGGGTTTGTATGATCTGGGTTTGTCCCTACTCCCCTTTCCCTTAAAAACAGGTTTAATAAGTGCATGTCTCCAATCTTGAGGAATTTCCCCATATTTATATGACCTAGTGAATAGTAGATATAATGGTACCATAAGTATTTGCCAAAGTGTTCTCAGGTCATTTTTACTTATTCTATCTCCTCCCAGTGCTTTGTTTCCAGTTTGCATACTTTTTCTGTATAATCTATTCTGATTCCAGTATTTGAGGTTACCTGGATAGAACAACTTATCACCCCCCCCCCCCCTTTTTGGAGCCACACTGGTTTGCATAAGATTTTGTAAATAAATCTATAATCTGTTGTCTCTAAGAATAAATTTTGGAATTTACACAGGTTATCAGTTTGTATGTCTTTACTTCTTCTACATTTTATGTGTTTATAAAATGGTCTCCTGTTATGCTCAATGTCTTTATATATTTTTTTCTTCAAATTTTTCTTGATCTTGTCTCACACTATGTTTTATTTGTTTGTCCAGCTTATTTATTTCAGTTTTCAAAGCTGTAGTTCAACCTCTTTTCCATTTCTTATATTTCTCTCAAATTAATCAAGTGTCTTGTTCTTATGGAAATATATCCCCCTGGTGTAATATACCTAGATCCTGATGATAAACAATTTTTTTTTTGCACTCAAACAATTTATTTTTCAAAACTTTCCAAATTTCATCTCCAGTTTTTCCACTGGACGCATCATTCCAATTAGTTTTACATAGTGACTGTTTTGCTTCCATATTATCTGTAATTAATCTCCTGTGCATTGGTTTAGATTTCAGTTTGGCAGAAAAGTCCAGCAACCAATTAACCTTTATAACCTCATGATCAATGCACATCAGCGGTGGTAAAATTTGACATGAAGTAACAGTAATTTTTTTTAGGAACGCAATGTCTAGTTTGTTCCTTTCCCTGTAGTTTTTTTTTTTTTACAATCTGAAGCAATTGCTGTTCATTAACACACTTTGTGAATAACTTCCTTACTAATGTTGTTGAATCAATATTATTCCATTCTTTTTCTGGTAAATTTAAGTCCCCATCCACTATTATTCTTCCCTCCTGTGTTTCATGTAAGAAATGGATGAATTCGTATAGGTTATCAGCACTACTTTGGTGGTCTACACACTCCAACAATATGTTCCAGGGTTGTCTTTATTGTCACAGTTACACAATCTGTAGTATTTGTGTTATCAATGAACATGTAATAATCATAAGTCTCATAAATACCTTTAATTTCTATCATAACACCTCCACCTAATTGTTTGTTAGAATGTCTGTTACAGTAAAAACATTTATTCCCAACAGAACTGGTTTCCAGTCATAGAGCATCAATCTTTTGGGAGCCTAACGAATTTTCCAGTAGTAAATCTTTATTATTAATGCTCCTAGCATTAACAGCCATCAGGGATGCATCAAATGTTAATATCTGATGCATCAAATGTTGCTATCTGTGAACTGTTAAATGTTTGACCCAGCAAAAATCCTGACTTGTGTTTGTCAAATATTGTAAAATAACTGTTGCAAAAATTCTCTTCCCTGATCTTGATGCATGCCATCCTGTCTGAACATGTGTGCCCAAAATTAGGCTTGGATGCTCTACACATTTCCATTTTGTTTGAAACAGGACATTTTTTACATGTAGGTATATACCCCAAAAATCTTTTTATTCACGGTGACCTGACTGTCCTTTCTATATGTGATTTGTGAAAAATGCATCCTAATACTAGTACAAGCTCTACTATCTAAGAGGGCTTTTATGTTCCCTACTAACAGTCAGAGAGTCATTGGGATGAGATCATCTGTACAAACATGAGTAAAAAGAGATCCATACTTTCTTACATTAAGGTATTCTGAGGTTTGTCTCACATCCTGTAGTTTTGCTCCTGGCAAGCATAACACGATTCAATGTTCATTATCTTCTCTGCCAACGTAATATCATTTCCTCTAATAATTGAATTTCCTATTACAAGAATATCTTTTCTGACCAGATCTGAAGAATCTTCAACTTCTAATTCAGTAATATCTGCTCTATTAGTTGTTACAAAGGAATGATATTCATCACCATTAGTCTTGTTAATCCCACTGTTTTCATTGTATATTACATTTGCAATTATACACTTCTCATCCAGCTGGTTGTACATCCACAGCTTGAGCCATGTTGTCAACATCTGTCTTTTTTTCTTACAGTAATGTTCTTTAGTTCATCCACATTCAGTTTTGATTTCTTCCTTTTCACCTGCCCCTTGCCTCTATTTTTACCTTCTATTTTTGGAACATGCTGCCTTTTTTGTAGACTGAAAGTTTTCTGAAAAATGTTATCATTCCATGTAATCTGTGTGTTACATAACAAAGAATGTCCCTTTTAGTATGTATTGGCTTTACTTTACAGACATTTATCAGTTTCTTTTTCTGACTTATTTGTTATGAACTTACTCTTTTCTTTCATTTTTTTTTATTTCCTTCTAAACACTCTGACTCCTCAGATTGCTAATATTTGTATCCAAATTCCAAAGTTGTCAGGGGCATTGTCTTGTTTCACAAGGGTTGGGTGATCTTTACAGACAATGGACACAACCTTTCCTAAATATGTTCTATTTCCTCTTTATCTAACGTTATTTATCTCACCAGTCCAGTTATTAATATATGTAACAACAGTTCTCCAAGCCATGCCAATTGCACAAGTGCAATCGTTGTCAGTAATAATAGTAAACAAGTCATCCAACTTTTGATTTGAAGAACACCGATCAAAAGTGTTATCAGCGTTATCTTTAAATGTACATAGTATTTATTACACTGTACAAGATACTTATGATTTTTTAAGGAATCCATATTAAACTTCAAATGAGTAAAAATTATAAAAGAAAAGAATAATCAAAATCAGTTACCACAGAATTCAAAGAGAACTTAAATCAACTTCTGTGAGAAAAGTCACACAAACAGTATACAACTAAATACTAAAGTAAGTACAGTAAAGTTGTTGCTCTGACCATGCAAATTCTGAAAGTCAGACAAACTCTGGAATTTCTTATGTCACACACAGTAGCTTCTGCTAAAACTTCTCTTACCAGGCAACTCCACAGTAGATCTCAAACCAAGACATGATTGCTTAGATAAGCTCTGGATAATTATTACTTTTTACTTATCAGGCCAATGGTGCTTTCCTATATCTGTTTTCCATTTATATATTACTACAGTCAAAGATCAACTAGTAGAAAACGGTGTGGTTCTCTTTCATACCTTTAGCTTCAGATGGCAAATCCTCCTGTCTTCTATATGAAAGTCTCATGCTTAGTGGCTGTGTTAGGATCTACAGACATTTAGTGCCTGAACACTGATTTGTTAAGACGAAAAAATACTATTCACATAGAATGGCAAAACAGATTTAAAAATTATACAAAGTTGCAGTAGTTTATGTCTAGGGAAAAAAACCTGCATCTGCCTGCACAGAAGTCTTGCCCGTGGTGTTCCTTCCAACTATATTATTCTGAACATAGTAAATTTGTAGTTTGCTGAGGGGTAATCCAGATCCATCACTGTTTTTGTTTTAGTTTGGATTTTTTTTTGTTTTTGTTTTATACATACCACTTATGAACACTCTCACAATGTGATGAGCAGACCTCAGACTTTGCTGAAATTTAACTGCTTGTAAAAATCTATATTCAGACATTTGTGCGTAACTTAGTTAGACGTGTTCAAGAATATGAGACTAGGTAAATTCCCATTAACTGGATTATGTTGCTAAGTTTTCAGAGAACCCATGAGTTGTTAGCTTGTTATACAAATAAAACCAAAAATACTTTTACAAAAAGCAGGTCACAGGTCTAGAACCGTAATAAAACCAAAATAAAATAAAAAAAAATGACCAGCACACTCACTATCTAATCCAGGAACTTTAATAGTGTAAATAAAACATAATAAATGTTAAGTACTTTCATTGTGAGACATCTTCAGAACCATTGATTAAAAAGGAGTTTTACATGCATCCAATAAAAAGAATTAAACAAACACACACACACATCAGACACAGTCAGTCACATTTCACCATCGAGACCTTGAAACCAATAAAATCGCATAATAATGCATCCCCTGATTTGCAAAAGAAAATACTGTAGAATGGTGTTTACCACCAATCACAGAATCCTTTTGTTCAAGGAGTTATTAGTCTTTCCGATATAAAATACTGAACAAGATGCCCACCAGGCAAGGTACACCACCGTACTAGAGGAGCAATAATATTTACATTGTGCTGCCCATTTCTGAATAATGTCACAAAGTGAATCGCACAAGTCTGAATCAATATAAGAACAGTAGTGGCAACTACCATATTTTACTGTACAGGGAACAGCATAATTTCTAGGTACAGTGTACCTCTCCATAATCTTAATATTGAGGGGATTTTTGAAAGTCATCCTGGGGCATTATCAAAATACTACTTAAGCGATTCATCACATTTTAAATCTGCCAGTTTTTGCACAGAATCTGTCTTATATCATAGGCATTTACAGAATAGTGAAGTATCATGTTGTTATAATGGCTTCTATGATTGTCTTGTGTACCCATGGAAACCTGTGTTGCAAAAGTGAGATGCAAGCCAGCCCCCTTTTATAATGGCAGCATATTTGTTGTGCCTCTCTTGAATAACAGCAATTTTACTTTCTTCAGTAATTTTGGTTGGATATCCCCTTTCGATGAACGCAGAGGTCAACTTCTCAAATTCACATTGGCAAATGTCATCATTGGAAATTAATCTAGTCAAGTGAATAAACTGAATTTTTATAGCCCCTGATGGGGTGATGTTGGGTTTGAAAATGGACAAAACTGTTACAGTATGTTGGCTTACAATACTTACCATTTTGACCCTTGTTGATCATAATATCTAAAAAAATTCATGGATTCCTGATTCGAATGGTGTGTAATCTCAAGAAATCCTGCAGTAGTTTGTAGCTGTTCAAGGTGGAAACCACTATGTACCGTATATCCAACTAAGATTATAGAAATTTGTAAGAAATCATAAGAAGCTGAGAATTGAGATAGAAGGGAAGATACTGGAACAGGTAAATAGCTTCAAGTGTCTAGGAGGGGTGATTGAGGGGAGGGGAAGTCTGAATGAACAGGTCAAAGCTAGAATTAGAGGGGCTGCAGGCAGCTGGTATGGAGTCTCAGGTGTAGTATGTGACAGAAGAATGCCAAAGTAGCTTGTACAAGACAATGGTGCGACCAATACTACTGTATGGTACAGAAACCTGGGCAGTAAAGGCAGAGCAGATAAGGAAGCTAGAGGTGATGGAAATGAAGTGCCTGAGAAGGGTGGTAGGATGCACACCATAGGAGAGGCGAAAAAATTAGGACATAAGAGCAGAAGCCAAAGTAGCTCCAATTGCAGAAAAGATCAAAGATAACAGATTATGATGGTTTGGACATGTATGCAGAAAAGCAGAAGAAAGTCTGGTGAAGAAGATTTGGGACAGACAGGAAGAAGTTAAGAAAAGATGAGGAATGTCCACCAAAAAAGTGGATGGATTATGTGAAAGAAGATCTGCAAGAGTCAGGCATGAGTGTCAAAGAAGGCAGGAATGTGGCATTCAATCGAGAAAGACAATGACAGTTAACATGATACCCCGGTCCCATGTAGAAAATGGGAAAAATGGGGCTAATGATGATGTTATTATTCTCCTTACGGCCGTATGTCCCACAACCTACTGTGTCCTTATTTCATGACCACTCCCCATACCTCTCAACTGTACAGATTTTCATAAAATGTCCAGATCTTTGCCTCATGGTTTTGTATCTTTTTAGTAAAATTGTGTTTTTCTGGCAAATCATTAAAGATTAAAGTCAGAAAGTAATGACTCGTACATTTGAGTTTCCGACTTCATACCCTTTAGAAAATTCATGATAATGTAAAACCTTTCTAAGTGTGTAGCAGCAATATTTAAAATTGTCCCTATTTTTGGGTGTTCCCCCCTGTTATTCATGCCTAGGTCCAGATTTTTTGCTGCAAGAGGTTGAGAGGTATGTCTCCTCCAATTTTCAATATAATTTCTTGGCATTTTGATTTGTAGTCTGCTTCTGCTATGTATACGAGCCTTAGTTGTGTAGCTGTAAAGAATCCCTTCAAATCTGATAATACCAAACCACTTTGTTTTGTGGAGAAACAACTCATCCCACTTAACCCTTTCCCTCCCAAATAAATTATTTCAATTCTTTATTAATTATAGTCCATATCCGGTTGATAAAAAAATATGCTTGACCTGTACATAGTATTAAAGGGACTATAAAGTTTTTCACTGCTTATACCTTACTATCCACATCCACCGTCAAGAGCTTCCAACTTTTCAACTTTTGTATCATATTTTATTTATTCTCTTCCCACATATCTTTATTTGCCGTAATATAATCTATTTTACTCAAAACACCTAAAGACTTTAATGTGAAGTTGTTCAATCTCACCGTCCATTCTTCACTGATGGGTTCAGAGACGATCCATCGGCTCCATCATGGCCGTTAGCAAAGCTCAAGTTTTACCAGTAGCTCGAGACCAAGCCCCTTATCCCATGATGCACTGCTGGAATTACCTCAGATCTAGTTTGCCACAGCACGGATCTCAGTGGTTCCAGTTCGTTCAAGCCTTTTTTGATATAAAAATCACTTTTCACAAGTTTTTTCAATACTTCTTTACCATTTATAGATGGATTAGTTATATATAAAGCTCCTGTAGTTGTCTCTTTAGACCTATTCCCTTGGTGCTTCATTATTTAGCATAATTGTAGTGGCCTCGTGTTGGGCCTTGTTATTGAGTGTGTGTGTTCTTCTATTTCCATAGTTTTGCACCCCTTTTGATGGCTCATCTCTCTTTGGGCCCAGAGTGAAGGAAACTCTCACCAAGTGTGAGCAGGAGGGAAAGACACTGTCTGCCGTCGGGAGTCCATTTTTCCACCCCTACTCGGCCTTACCCCAAAGGCCAACGGGGAGGGAAAATGTGGTTCCGAAAAGCCCAAGGAGCCTTTCAGAACACACGTGGTCAACCCCCCTCTAGGGGCAGAGGAGGAGGTAATAATGGAAGACACCGCCCTCGCGACAGAAGGGGTCGGCAACACCAGGGTGACAAAGATCACTTCTCTGGTCAACCCTATCAGCGCTCCTGAAGGGAGACCTGACTGTCCTGCTTTGGAGGCAGTCGAGGGTCGCTTATCTTTGTACCCAGACGCCTGGCAAGACATAAATGACAGCTGGGTACAAAGTATTATTTCCAGAGGGTATTTCATACCGTTCTTCACCCCATCCATGCCCCCAAGGAGAATCCTGGACATTCCACCCAGTTACAAGGAACAAGCAACTAGCAACTATAGAGGTCCGTAAGTTTCTAGAAAAAAAGAGCCATCCAGCCAGTCCCAACAGACCAAATAGGATCCGGAACTTACTTAAGATTCTTTTTGGTTCCAAAGAAAACAGGGGACTGGAGACCTATTTTGGACCTCAGCAGACTCAACCAATTTGTAAAGAAAGAGAAGTTCCAGATGGTCACACTACAGTTTATACTTCCCTTTTTAGGGAGAAAAATGGATGTACTTGATAGATCTCAAGGATGCGTACTACCACATAAAAATGGCCAGGCCATCCAGAGATCATCTGCGTCTCTGGCTGGGAGCCAATCATTATCAATTTCGAGCCCTGCCCTTTGGTCTCACTACAGCCCCCAGAGTGTTCACCAAATGCATGGCAGTGGTCACAGCTCATCTGAGGCGTCTAGGATTGCAGGTGTTTCCGTACCACGATTGTCTTCTTACCTTCACTACCAGGCATCAACTGATTCAGGCAAGGGAATACACTCTGCCATCACTTAGACATTACAATCAACTCAGAAAAATCTGCCTTGTCGCCATCGCAGCATATTGTCTTTATAGGGACAGAGTAAGACACCTCAACCACCACTCTATGACTACCAATCGAGAGGGTCTTTCTTCTTCACCAGCATGTCAGTTCATTAGTGTCGAAGGACAGGACACCAGCCGCAGAAGTCTTAAAAGTATTAGGTTTGATGGCTGCAGCATTCTTGGCCATACCATTAGCAAGGATGCATATGCGGATTATTCAATGGCTACTTGTTCACCCAATGGTCCTATCAGGAACTTCCAATGAGTCATATGATTTTGATTACAAGCTCTTGCAAGAGAGATCTCCAGTGGTGGTTGATGTCTCTTCATGTAACTATAGGATGTCCCTTTGTTCTACCCCCTCCAGTAGCCACTGTGACCACAGACGCTTCCCTGATAGGGTGGGTGGGCATTTTCAGGGAATGACTGCCCAAGGCACATGGACGGATCAAGAGTCACACCTGCATATCAATGTTCTGGAGATGAGAGCAGTACTTCTGGCATTAGAGTACATTCAGGACTCTCTTCCTCTAGGGACGATTGCAATTCATACAGGCAACATGTCGGTAGTCTGGTACTTGAACAAGCAAGGCGGGACCAGGTTTTACCCCCCTTTGTCGAGAAGCCCTCAGAGTTTGGCAGTGGACTGTCTCCTCCCAGCATTTTCTGTTGGCAACGCACATCCCGGGGAGATCCAACGTGATAGCAGACAAACTGAACAGGGCAATTTTGTTGTCACACGAGTGGTCCCTCAAACAAGAGATTGTGGACAGGATTTTCCACAAATGGGGCCAGCCTTGCTGCAATCTTTTTACCAGTCATGTCAACATGAAATGCAGAAGCTACTTTGCCCTGATTCCCCTTCTGGGAGAACCCCCGAGAGATGCACTCATACATGATTGGCCCCCGGGTCTCCTCTATGCCTTCCCTCCAATCCCTCTAATGCCCAGACTTCTACAGAAAGCAATGTTGCTGGGAAGGACTATCATCCTCATAGCCCCTCATTGGCCTCGGCAGATTTGGTTCCCATTTCTTCATCGTTATCTATTGGAGGATCCGTGGATTCTGGACCCAATTCCAGACCTTCTGACACATCCATCGGGGGACCTCCATCCTTCATTGCAACCACTGAAGCTCACAGCTTGGCTGCTCCAGTTCCCCTCATAGCCAGGCTTCATGATCTTTCTGCTGAGACAAGACAGATCCTCTTGTCGTACCATAAGCTGTCCACCAGAAGACTATATCTTAGTAAGTGGAAGAGATTTTCCATGTGGGCTTCTAAGCAGAACATTGATCCTTATCAAGCCGCTTTGACATCCATTTTAGAATTCTTGACTATGATTTTTAATAAAGGAGCTGCAGCTGCTACAGTTCAGGTCCAGTTAGCTGCTATATCTCACTTTCATCTTGGAGTGGATGGCTAAACATAATGTTCCACAAGTTGTCCAAGGCTTTTCTCAAAGGAATCTTTCACATGAGGCCTCCAGTGAAAAATCCTTATTCTCCTTGGAATCTAAACTTTATGCTGTCTCGCATGATTCTTCCCCCATTTGAACCAGCATCATCTTGTAATCTCAAATTTTTATCATGGAAAACCATATTTCTGGTGGCTATTACTTCTGCCCGCAGAGTGTCAGAACTTCAAGCGTTATCTATCAGCCCTCCTTATTTGATTTTTCATGCTGATAGAGTATCTCTTAGGACAAACCCCTCTTTTTTACCCAAAGTTTGTTCGGAATCCAATATCAACCAAGTCATTGAGTTGCCAGTCTTCTTCCCTAACCATTCCAACAAATTAGAATACATGCTGTACAAACTTGACGTTCACAGACAGCTCAGATATTATTTGGACAGAACAAAAGATGTTAGAAAATCAGACCAGCTCTTTGTGTCTTTCTTTGAAGCCAGAAAAGGTAGACCAGTGGCTAAAACAATGCTTTCTAAATGGCTATCTGATTATATCACCTTTGTTTATTCAGCTGCTAATATGCCCTTACTACACAAGATTAAAGCTCATTCTACCAGAGCAGTTTCTACGTCTTCTGCATTTCAAGCCAAATTGCCCCTTGATAACTTTTGTGCTGCAGCCATATGGTCTAAACCTCATACCTTTATCACTCATTACAAAGTTGATAAGGCCTACAGGGACAGGGCTTCCTTTGGGTCTATGGTCTTGAAGAATGTACTCCCATGAGCCACCCGAGACTGAGGGTACTAGGGATGCTACCCATCAGTGAAGAATGAATGGCAAGATTTAACAACTTCACATTAAGAAGTTATGTACTCACCATAACGTTCCATGTTAGTTGTTCCATCTCACCTTCATTCTTATGTCCCTCCCTCCATCCCCCACCTGGCTGATAGTTGATCTAGGGGCTGGCCTCTTCCTGGTTATTCAATCCTTCTTTTCTCTTGGGAGAGTAGTCCTCTTACAGGGATATGGTACACGCAGCAAACAAGATCTGAGGTAATTCCAGCAGTGCATCATGGGATAAGGGGCTTGGTCTTGAGCTACTGGTAAACCTTGATCTTTGCTAACGGCCGTGTCGGAGCTGATGGATCGGCTCTGAACCCATCAGTGAAGAATGAAGGCGAGATGGAACAACTCACATGGAATGTTATGGTGAGTACATAACTTCTTATTTTTTCATATCCCTATAAACATGGGTATTGCAGAACCAATTCATGTGTGGAAATAGATTCCTATAAAAAGGTTGAACACCCAAATATTTGAACCACAAAACTTCAGTCCCAAATGATTGAGACCAAAAACCAAGAAAACAGAAAAATAAAGTGTTTAAATATATTTTATGTAGTGGGGCAAACCCTCCTGCTCCCTCTCTAGTTATATATAACAACTCAGCGTTGTTTGCACTACTGTGGAGAAAGGGTGAAATCCCACTTCCTGCTGTACCACACTCTCACACTTGCAGCTTTCCTAATTTTTTCAGTGCTGCAATTTTGATATTATTTCCTGGTAGCTGACCTATTCACATTCTGTCCATTCAACCTTAGCAGTGAAACCCATGGTAACATAATTTACTGCTATAGCTTTTGATTTATCTTCATTTAGTTCATATTCTGAAAAACAAACGTGAAACTTTCTCAACGTGTTCCACAACACTGAAATATCATTTATGGATTTATGCAGTAAAAAATAATATCTGCATATGATGACAGTTTTTCATGATTATCATGCCAGTTATACTCTTGAATTTTTTTAGTTCATTTTTTTCTTTGTCAGTGGCTTTAAATACAAGGCAAATAATAAAAGAGAAGAACTGCTGAAGCTAAAATACCAACTCCCCTGCATGTATAGAGAGCTGGACTTGCCCTCCCCCACAGGACCTAGTGGCTCACTAACAGAGGAGTGATATTATTTATTGACTGTATACTGGTGCAGTGTACCTCTGTAGCACATGTATGCTGTTAGCGGGTATTTTGAGTTTAACATTGTAAAGTTTCACCATTTAGACATTTCAGGATTTTGCATTCAGTATTATGACTTTTGGTATACCACTGTTCAGTAAGTTGTCATGTACCCACATATGTGTTTCTGTTTGTGTGTGTGTTCCATTTGCATGATTGCGGCTACAGCTGATCAAATGTTTACAGCTGTGTCCCGATCTATCAAATGCAGTAGTGTCCAAAAATAGTGCAAAGCTTACTGAAAGTTAGGACAGAGGATTTATGCTATGAGCTATTAATGAACTGAGTCCACTGATCCAGGGTTTGATTCCTTCAGCTTCCATTTACCTGTTGTGACCCTGAGCAAATCACTTAGCCAGACAGAGCACTGAGATAATTGTGAAATTGGGCTAGGCTTTGCACTGGTCTCCAGGAGTACATGCCTAGTTACTTCCAGGAGGGATACCAACAGTCCTTTTCTTCATTGTTTAAGGAGCCAGCAAACAATGTGAGTAATTCAGTAATTATTGCAAGATATCGATGCTAATATTTTCAGGAGTGTTGGACCTTGCATGTGTTTATTTTGTCTCTTTCATGGAGCTAAGGGGTTGAGAGGTATGGTAGTGTCTGGTGATAATAGATGCCACCTTTTGTTCTTTGTAAGATTGTAAAACGGCAGGCAAAGGGAGTAAACCCTTTCTTGGGGTGCAGGAGGGCTTTCCCTTCTGCAAAAAACACTGGTATTGGAATTTTTGTATTTGCTGGTGTGTGTGTGTGTGTGTGTGTGTGTGTGTGTGTGTGTGTGTGTGTGTGTGTGTGTGTGTGTGTGTGTGTGTGTATTGATGATCAGTTTAATTTGCTGTCTGTTGTGGATGCATGATAGAATGCAAGTGGTTGAATATTAAATAAGTTTTATTTGATTACTTGAATTGTGATTATTGTTGTTGAAGATGATTCATTGTGCACTCTTGTGTGCTTGTGTCTGTGTGTAAAGTATTTTTAATGTGTTTATAGACTTATATGTGCACAGTATGTATTTTGTAAAAAAAAACACCATGAATCTTGACAGTTGTATTAAACTGAAGAATGCAATTCTGTGTTGAGTTTGGTCTTCTGTTTTACCAAATCTATAAATAAAGCAAAACATGTTGCCTACATCCTGATGCTGAACATTTGTTTCAGCACTGTATTAGGCACTTGGTACAAGGAGTGTATTCACTATAGAAACTCTCTTTGTTTTCACAGCAGCATAATGGAGAAGAGGGCAGGTGTCCTTTCCTTTCCCTTCTTTCCAGAAATCTCTGTCCCAAGGGGTCCTGTCCAATGGGACGGACAAGATGTTTTGTCATGTGGTTTCTCAACAAGTGAATAAATTGATCTTTTCCCCTTTGCTGGGAGGCTTTGAGAGTTTCGGAATATGCTGTAGCTACCAGCCACTTTTTGTGGCAGTCCACATCCACAAGGATTCCATTTTGTTAGTGGACAGAGTGAGCAGGTGTTCATACTAATTGAATGATCCTTCAGCTTTTTGGTGGTAATGAAAATATTTTTCATGTGGTGAGAATCCTGTTGTGACATGTTTGTGCCTCCAACCAATGCCAACTGCAGGAGTTTTCTCCCTTGTACTCTTTCCCAGGAGACCTATGTGGGATGCTGTGGCCCAATCATGTTTGAAGGGCTCTTCTGCGCCTTTCCTTCATTTCTCCTGATGGTGATGTTCGTCAGCATAGTGAGGCTGTTGAAGGCTAGATCCATTCTCATAACTCCTTACTGGCCTTGTAGGCATGGTCGCTTCTTCTGCTACCTTATTTTGTAGGGAAATTGTTGCTTCTAAGGCCAAGAAAAATACTGTTGTCTTATCCATCAAGCAGATTTCACCCAGATATATGTCACCTGCATCTGCCAATTGAAATGTCACACTCGAAATGCCGAGTGCCGACAAAAAAAAAGACCGAAAACACAGGAGAAGAGCGAATCTTGAAAATCATTTTTCTTTAAGCTTCTTTTTGCCCCTCCTGCCCCCTCCCACATAGGGGACAAGGCCCCCATACCTCAAAAAAAAAAAAAAAAAAAAAAAAAAAAAATATATATATATATATATATATATATATATAAAAGAAAAAATCAGAAAAAGAAAATAAAAGAAGAAGTGAAGCATCTCAGACTTGGCATATGTAAGCAGACCATTCTTTCGACCATTCGGTCTCTGTATTCTAGCAGGACCCAACATTTGAAATGTTTACCTCTCCTGCATCTTGTATCTTGTTTTTTTTTTTCAGTTTTAGTAATTGTTTTTTACTTGTCCTTCTTGCATAGGGTTGTTTCTATGCCTTATTTTTAGAAGCCAGTACAAGGAATACATACAGAGAAAAGTGGACACTTGTTTTAATATTTGTGTTGAGCCACAAGGCTTCGGAACCTTTCATACACCAATCCTGGCTGTGTTAGACTTTCTAGATGGCATTTTTGACTCAGACTTTTATTTTTCTTCTGTAAGAATTAATTTGGCTACCATTTCCAGTATTCATCAAAATCAACATGGGTTTTTCTTGACTGTTGAGAGTCTGCAAGGCCAAAGGCAGCTTTCTTCTAGAGTACACTATTCCGTGAGCTAGTTCATCCTTGGGACCACTACCTTGTATTATAGAAATATATCCAGCCTCCTGTCATGCTGCCCACTTTGGTGGACCTTATATTTGTATCATGGAAGACGTCTTTTTGGTTTTTGTTATTTCTTGCAGAAGAAGCTCTTTGTTTTGTGCCCTCTCTTCTGAACTTCATTACTTGTTGTTTAAAAAAGATCATGTTTTTCTTCACAGCAACACTTCAGTTATACCAAAAGTAGTTTCTAAATTTTGCCTCAGTAGGGCCGTCCACTTTGTCTTCCTTTTTTTCTACAGTATGCAAACTGTGGGGAGTTATGTTTTACATTGATGAGCATTGACAGCTGCCTTTTGTTTAGATAGGACAAGTATATTAAGGAGCATTCACAGCTTTTTGTTTCTCTTAGTCCTGGATCCCTGGGTGAAAAGGCTTGTAAGGCCATGATTTGTGTATGGGTTTCCTCCTACATTCAGTTCTGTTATACTTTCCATGGCCAGCAGTTGCCTAGTCCACCTAAGAATTCGTCTTCTAGAACTGCGGCCTCCTCCTCAGCCTGCTGCATACGCACCATAATAATAGATCTGTAGAAGTGGGGCCATGCTTTGCAGTGACTTGACTTGCCATCCCCAAAGTTGGTATTGGGTTATCCAAAAAGCAGGAGACCAGGATCCAATCCACACAAACAACGTTTATTGAGCGCTTTCGTCTCTTGAATAGAAACGTCTTCAGAATAGCACAGCATATTACCCAACAGCCTTATATTTGCTATTCCAACAAATTAGTCAGCATTAACTAATTAATAAAATAATGTCCTGAAAGGACATAGAAACATTTAAAGAGCAACACACATATATATATATATATATATATATATTTATATATATATATATATATATATATATATATATATTGCACTCACAGTAAAAAGAAAAAAATGTGATTAAAAACATGTAAAAGATACTTGACAATTAAATATATCCTATAATAAGTTAAAAATAATCAAAGCAACAGATGTCAATATTTATGCATATGAACATATATATGTATTTGTTGTTTATTAGCATCCTACCCTAATAGTAGGTATCGATGACTGTCATATAAGAAATTGTGTCTTGAGCCTGAGAGGAGAGCTGATGAATACTGCACTAAGACCTGGTGCTTCAGATGCATTTGTCCTAATTTGCCATCTAAGCTCAGCCATTTCTAGATAATCGTTGAGTGGCCCACCTCTTTCACCCATCCTAACCTGCTCAATAGTAATGAATCTGAACGCATGTCCTTCATTGGTTACTATATGTCTTGCTAATGCATTTTTAACATCTTTCCTACTGATGTCATAGTAATGTTGGTAAATTCTACTTCTAAACGCATTTTTAGTTTTACCAATGTAAAAACTTGGACATTGGGTACATAGGGCGAGGTACACCACTCCTTTCCTGCTGCAGGAGACTTTCCCTCATATAATGCGTCTTCCATAATTGGGAATACAAATCTCCTTGGCTTCAATGATATATTGGCATTGTAGGCAGTAGCAGCATTTAACCATCCCTGCCCCTATATCAGGATCACATTTCTGCCTTTCCAACATATTTTTGATGCTACATTCCTTTTTATATACAATGTTGGGAACAGGGCCTAACAACTGCGCCTGTTCTGCATTAATTCTAAAAATGTTCCAGTTATGTTCAGTAATATTCCTGATGCTGTAAAAATGCTGATTAAACTTGAAAATACCAGATTTTTTATGGAAAGTCTTAGTCTCTTGATTTTCCTTGTTTGATAACCTTTCCCGTGTACCAAGAAGGGAAAAAGAGCCACTAGCTCTCTTATTTATTACCCCCTGAAGGATGTTGTTTAAATAATTAACTGGATGAACTGTATGTAGTAACATCCTTTTATGGGTCTCAATTTGCTCTATAAATTGATCATATTCAGATATCATCCTGGCAAGCCGTATCCCCTATCCTTTTACTAAAGCCTTCTTTTGGAGTGGGGGGTGGTAACTATCAAAATGTAGGATGCTATTAGAGTAGGTCGGCTTGCGGAAAATAGTGGAGGTGAAATGTGTATTGACCACATCTTTCTTGATGGTAATGTCAAAGTAATTCACCTTTGTAACACTAATAGAATGTGTAAATTCAAGAAAATCTGTGCTGGTGTTCAGGAATTCAAGAAAGCCTTCTAGTTCTGTCATATCACTGTTACACAAAATGATGATATCATCCAGTTAACAACTGTAAAATGTCCTTGAGTTGGCATAAGGACAATTAAAAATAATATCTTTTTCCCAAAATGCTAGTACTATGTTCGCAAAGATGGGGGCACAGGCTGCCCCCATTGCTACCCCCTTAACTTGTTTAAATAACTGCTGTTCGAAGGTAATAATGTTGGTATCTAACACTAGTTCCATAAGGGTTCTAATTGTTAAGATGATGTTATGATTTAGGGTGGTGTACTGGCAAAGATATTGGTAAAACCAATCAATACCTGTGTCATGGGGTATGATAGAGAATAAATCTCGAACATCAATTGTGATAAAGATCAATTATCAGTATACATATCTTTCTTGATTTTAGATAGAAAATCCCAGGAGTTTTTAAGTATCCAAGGGCAGTCCTTCAAAATATTTTTTAATTTATTATCAATGTGTTTAGCAATGGGAAATGTTTTAGATGCCTGAGCATCCACAGTGGGTCTAAATGGGGGGGGGGTCAACTAGGTCTTTGTGTAACTTGGGGACACCAAATATTGTAGGTATTTTAGGATGCTTAACTAACAAGTGCTGATGTTCCTCCGGGTGGATTTGTTGGTTCATGAGCAATTCTTCCAGCATAACATCCACCTTGCTATAGCAAATGTTCTTCTCATTCAAACTAACTTCACAGTAGTTAGTTCATGATAACCAGGCCACCGCTTTTGTCGGGTTTCATAAACCTTATTTCAGTCTTCTTCTTCTTTCGGCTGCTTCCGTTAGGGGTCACCACAGCGGATCGTCTATTTCCATTTCTTCCTGTCCTCTGCATCTTGCTGTGTTACACCAATCACCTGCATGTCCTCTCTCACCATATCCATAAACCTAATCTTAGGCCTTCCTCTTTTCCTGTTACCTGGCAGCTTCATCCTTAGCATTTTTTTCCCAATATACTCTGCATCCCTCCTCAGCACATGTCCAAACCAATGTAATCTTGCCTCTCTGGCTTTATCTCCAAACCTTCCAACTTGGGCTGACCCTCTAATATACTTATTCCTAATCCTGTCCACCCTGGTCACACCCAGTGCAAATCTTAACATCTTTAACTCTAACACGTCCAGATCTGACTCCTGCCTTTTTGTCAGTGCCGCTGTCTCCAACCCATGTAACACAGCTGGTCTCACTACCCTCTTGTAGACCTTCCCTTTTACTCTTACTGGTACTTGTCTGTCACAAATCACTCCTGACACTCTTCTCCACCCACTCCATCCTGCCTGCACTCTCTTCTTCACCTCTGTTCCACACTCATCATTACTCTGAACTGTTGATCCCAAGTATTTAAACTCATCCACCTTCACCACCTCTACTCCCTGCATCCTCACCATTCCTCTATCCTCCCTCTCATTCGCACACATATATTCTGTCTTAGTCCTGCTGACCTTCATTCCTCTTCTCCCTAGACCATATCTCCACCTCTCCAGGGTCTCCTCCACCTGTTCCCTATTCTCATTACAGATCATAATGTCATCTGCAAACATCATAGTCCACGGGGACTCCTGTCTGATCTCTTCTGTCAACCTGTCCATCACCATTGCAAATAAGAAATGGCTTAGAGCTGATCCTTGATGTAATCCCACCTTCACTTTAAATGCATCCGTCACTCCCACCGCAGACCTCACTGCTGTCATACTACCCTCGTACATATCCTGTACAACTCTTACATACTTCTCTGACACTCCCGACTTCCTCATACAATAACACAACTCCTCTCTAGGCACCCTGTCATATGCTTTCTCTAAGTCCACAAAGACACAATGCAACTCTTTCTGACCTACTCTGTACTTCTCCATCAACACTCTCAGAGCAAACATCACATCTGTAGTGCTCTTTCCTGGCATGAAACCATAGTGCTGATCAATAATCATCACCTCCCTTCTTAACCTAGCTTCCACTATTCTTTCCCATAACTTCATGCTGTGACTGATCAGTTTAATCCCTCTGTAGTTACTACAGCTCTGCACATCACCCTTATTCTTAAAAATCGGTACCAAAACACTTTTTCTCCATTCCTCAGACATCCTCTCATGTTCCAAGATTTCATTAAACAATCTAGTTAAAAACTCCACTGCCATTTCACCTAAACACCTCCATGCTTCCACAGGTAACCAACAGCCTTTCCATTCTTCATCCTCTTCATAGCTATCCTTACTTCCTCCTTGCTAATCCACTGCACTTCATGATTCACTATCCGCACATCATCATCCAACCTTCTCTCCCTCTCATTCTCTTCATTCATCAGTCCCTCAAAGTACTCTTTACATCTGCTCAACAGACTCTCCTCGCTTGTGAGTATGTTTCCCTCATTATCTTTTATCACCCTTACCTGCTGCACATTTTTACTAGCTCTGTCCCTCTGTCTAGCCAATTGGTACAGGTCCTTTTCTCCCTCCTTAGTGTCCATCCTTTCATACAACTCTTCATACGCCTTATCCTTAGCCTTCACCAGCTCTCGTTGCCATGCACTTCATCTCCTTATACTCCTGTCTACTTTCTTCATCTCTTTGACAGTCCCACTTCTTCTTCGCCAACCTCTTTCTCTGTATACTCTCCTGTACTTCCTCATTCCACCACCAGGTCTCCTTGTCCTCCTTCCTCTTTCCAGATGTTACACCAAGCACCTTTCTAGCCATCTCCCTTACTAGCTCTGCTGTGGTTACCCAGCTATTTGGTAACTCTTCACTGCCACCCAGTGCCTGTCTTAACTCTTCCCTGAACTCCACCTCACAATTCCCCTTTTTCAATTTCCAGCATTTGATCCTTGGTGCTGCCCTCACACTCCTACTCTTCTTGATCACCAATGTCATTCTACAAACCACCATCCTGTGCTGCCTAACTACACTTTCCCCTGCCACCACTTTACAGTCTCCAATCTTTTTCAGACTGGCCCTTCTACGTAAGATGTAATCCACCTGTGTGCATCTTCCTCCACTCTTGTATGTCACCCTATGCTCCTCCCTCTTGTTAAAATACATATTCACTACAGCCATGTCCATCCGTTTCGCAAAATCCACTATCATCTGACCTTCTGCATTCCTTTGCTTAACACCATACCTACCCATCACTTCCTTACCCCCTCTGTTCCCTTCACCAACATGCCCATTGAAATCTTCTCCAATCACCACTCTCTCACCCTTGGGTACAGTCATCACCACTTCATCCAACTCACTCCAAAATGTTTCTTTCTCATCCATTGCACACCCAACTTGTGGAGCATCACATAATATAAAAAATCGCAGAGGTTTTGAACATGAATTTCAGCCAGCAATTTTTTAGTTAAAATTTTTTTTACTCAATTAAGCACTGATGTCATCAAGTAAGGAACAATAATGATTGGTCGATGAAGTAACAGCAAAGGTATTTAAATGTAGAAATGGCTTAGCTTTTTTAACAGTGTGATGAAGCATTCGACAGAATGTGAAAGCGCTTACTGGATGTTTTATTGTTTTTGTTCTTTAGTTCAGTGTGTTTAATAAAAGGTCAAGCTTCTTATTGTCGTGCCTCAAGAAAAGGTTATTTGGATTTTGAAAGTACATTTTGCTCGAGGCACTTTGCCCTTTGTGGTTGATTCGTTTTGCTTAGTTTCTGAAGAAAGCCCGTTGGTTGAGGAGCAAGGTGATCCTCATAGCACCATATTGGCCTCAACAGATTTGGTTCCCCTTCTTTTGGCCTCACCTACTAGATCGACCATGGATTCTCCATCCAACCCCGGAGTTTATCTCACATCCACAGAACCTGATTCATCCCAACTTGAACAGCCTGAAGCTCATGGCTTGGCTACTCCAATTCCCAGGCAGAATGATCTTTCTTTACCAGTACGTGATATTCTCATTGCTTCTCATAAGTCTTCCACTAGAATTACTTATCTGAGCAAGTGGAAAAAATTTACCTATTGGATGAAAGATAAACAACTAGACCTCTTTTCAGCACCAGTATCAATAATACTAGACTATCTGACCGACCTGTTTCAATCGGGTCTGTCGGCCTCTACCATTAGAGTTTATTTGGATGCGATTTCTAATTTTCATGAGGGTGTTCAAGATTCCTCTCTTATGTCCCATAAATTGTGCAAGACCTTCATAAAAGGTGTAAATCATCTGAAGCCAGCTTTTAGAGAACCTATTCAACCATGGGATTTATCATTAGTTCTACAAGCTCTGCCAATGTCACATTTCGAACCAGCCTCAAGTATTTGTCATGGAAAACCTTGTTTTTGGTCACCATTACATCTGCCAGACGTATTTCTGAACTTCAAGCTTTATGTATCAAGAGTCCATACTTGATTTTTCATAGAGATAGAGTGTCTCTGAGAACTAATCCGTCATTTCTGCCTAAAGTGATTTCTGAAATGTCCATTAATCAAGCCATTGAATTGCCAGTTTTCTTTCCCAATCAAACAGAGGAGAGTATTGCCTACATACCCTAGATATACACAGGCAAATCCATTTTTACTTGAACAGGACTAAACCCTTTCGTAAATCTGACCAGTTATTTTTGGCCTTTTCTGGACCTAGATTAGGATCTGCTGTTGCTAAGGTCACATTAGCTAGATGGTTGAAGGACTGTGTGACCTTTATTTATACACAACATAATATCTCATTGCCTACTACCATAAAAGCTCATTCAACAAGATCGGTGGCAACTTCTGCTGCCTTCCATGCCAGAGCTTCTTTACATGACATCTGTGCAGCTGCAACTTGGGCTACGCCTCATACCTTCATCAATCATTACAAATTGGATTTGGCCTGCAGGGGAAGAGCATCTTTTGGTTCTATGGTGCTCAGGAATGTCCTTCCATGAGAGCCTCCCAGGAATAGAGGTAGCTGGGGACGCTGTCCCATGCGTAAGGAATGAACGAGGATTAACAATATCAGATAAAGAAGTTATGTCTTACCATAATGTTCCATCTGTATTGTTGATCCTCGTTCAGTCATTACGACCCTCCCTCCTTCCCCCTCCTGTGGTTTCTAGTGGATCTCACCATCCAGTTCTGTTAGGTTATTTGACCAGAGGTAGCCTCTACCCTCTTTAACTTGCAAACTTAATCTGAGGTAACAGGGAGAGGGGGATTGTGGGTAAGAGTTTAGCTCAAGAGTTTGAAGCTGATACGAGCTTGGAAAATGGCCGGCTTGGTTCCGAGCTCGGAACCGATACCCATGCGTAATGACTGAACGAGGATCAACAATACAGTTGGAACATTACGGTAAGACATATATATCTTTATACATATCAACCTTAGAACTGTAGTGTAATATAAGATGCACAGCTTGTATGGTTACTTGAGTCCTAGTGAGAAACAAAATACTGTCAAATTCTGTGAAGGGCATTCTGATGGTGAATGTTAACTGTGTGGAACATGTAGCACCAGAGACAAATCGCAAATTATAAATGTGCAGAAGAAAACTGTCATTTTTTTGGAAAACTATTGAAGACTGTCACACAGAACTAACAGAAAAAACTTGTTTTCATCATGGTCATGGAAGGTGATTGGAATATAATTAACATAATTATCATCTGTTTCAGCAATGGTTAATACAGTTAATACTGTCAGCTGCAAAATGATACAGAGGTATTTATTATGCAGTCCTGTAGTGCAGTTTAGTCTGATTTTATTTTTTCCTTGATACAGGAGCAGATGCATTGGCTACAGGTCATTATGCAAGAACATCTCAAGAAGATGAGGAGGTTTTCCTGCAACACTATACCCAGCAACCACGTGGACTATTCAGGAATAGATTTGAAGTTAGAAATGGTAAAGTTCTTTGGGTCTCTTCTGAAAATGGACAACGACAGTAAGGCCAACCTGGTTAACAAAATATAAATAAATAAGTAAAATATACTGATGAAGCTTAATAGAATGTTTGTGAAGGTCAACAAGCATGTATGTTTTATTTTGAAGTGTGGAAATATATTTTATTACTAGCATATGCTTTACTTCTCATTTTTAATCTTTAGAGTTTTTTATTGAACTACTTAAGGTGTATTTGTTAGCATGTTGTATACTATGAACTTCTATAGCCAGGAGCATCCATCCAAACAAAGTTTTCTTGCAGTTATTTTCTAAAACCATCAATGGTGTTAATACCTTGAAATGCTTGGAGCCCCATGATTATTCTCCAGAATCAGAAAAAAAGATAAACCTGTAAAGCACTTCTATAGTATGAGACCCAACTTTAACAGCTCTTTCAAAGGTATGTAACAATTGTTGCACACCCCCAAGAGCTTTTACAGTGATGGGGTCTCATGCAAGGGATGTTCCTTCACTGTCAGTTTTTCCTTTGTATCTTACCTTATATTGTCATTCTGCCATTCTGTAAGTAACTTATTGAAGTAACTTACAACAATATTTAAAAACTATCCCTGACTTTCCTCCAATTATATTTACGTGCTGTTTGTGCAATGGCACTCACTACTTGCTTTACCGGCTTTCAAAGCCAGTAAACACTTTTTTTTTTTTTTTTTTTGCTGAACTGGTAGTATTTGGAGTAGATAAAGTCTCATGCACTGCAAAGAGTTATGATTAGGTGTGACCGGTGCTCCAGGTGAATTTCTTGGCATCCATGTCTCGAACATGTGGTTATGATCAGAGAGCCGGTCATAACCCTCTGTGTTATGCTATTAACAGTATTCATGCCAAAAAAGCTCATCGTTGGCTGTTTCTCTTTATGTGGCATAAAGCACAGCTGTTACTTTTCTTCATCTTGCATTAGGTTTTAAAAGTTACTACTCCTATTCACTAAGAGTTAGGCCAATTAGTTTTGGCTTTCCAGCAGTCATTTCTCTGTCACTAGCCCATGTTAATATTTGTTCTGTGTGCTTGTATTATGTAAAATGGGTGAGTACCTTTATTATGTCTCTTTCTTTCACAACACTTGGTTGAACTGGGGCTGTGTTTTCTATTAGCAGTTCTACATGTTTGGCTTACTGTTGCAGTTTATTTTGGAGTCATTTTGTCCAGCCTTAATCATTTAACATTTTTCTAGCATATTAAGTAAGGAAGTATGTTGTGCAAAATTAGACTTTTTGACTAGTATATTTTTAGCCTATGATGGCTATTCTCATAGTTTGATTTTCTTCAGATCAGGATATGGCATTACTGTTTTGTCACTGCTCCAGTTCTGCCTTCAAGCTGTGTAGACAGGATGCTTGTAGAACTATTTATTTTTTGTTTCAGAATAATCATTGTGCAGTTAGGTGAGGTAGGAGAGGGCACTGATTTCTGCTGGGGGAAATAATTTGGGCTTTTTGGGCTTTGGTCTTGTAGAACAAACCTTCTAAGGTAATTTGAAACAGAAGTAATAAAGAAAATAAAATTGGATGATATGAAAGAACATAAAAAGAAGTAAGGCAAAGGAAAATCTGAACAGTCTTGGGACATTGTTAAAACTAATGAGTCCACAAAAGGGGCAGTGTTGGGATTATTGTTATCATTGGCAATACAGTCTTGGTGCTGGGCAAACCCAAGATGACAAAATCTAAACTCATTTTAATAGTTTCATTTTGGCTTTAGCATTTGTGGCATCCCTCTGTTGAGGGCTCACATTCAGAACAAGCCCCTCCATCGGAATTCAGACAGGAGAATTTTAACTCCTCCATGTGGCAAACACCATACAAAACACCATACAAATGTTCACTTCCTGTGACTAATACGTTTGTTCTCAGATAGTGGTCCAAATACTTCTGCTTAGAGTCCCAATAAGAGGACAATAAATGAAAGTGAGTGAGCTAATTTTTCCTATCTGGGCAATGACACAGGGTTTATATCCTTTTACAGGTTTGATCCCTTGAGTTTTGAAATACATGTTGCATATTTGTAACTCTGACTTGAGGTGCTCTTCATTCAGATTCTGTCACAGTCCATTTCTCAGCCATTTTGAACTTCTTTTGAGACTCCAACTCTCTATTCTTGGCATCTCTAAAAGTTTGGAAGATTTTCCACAAAGGTATCTTTCTTCACTGTCCACCCGTTAAAAATCCTGTTTCTGTGGGATCTTTACTTTGTACTGAAAAAATTAGGAGTAGCCCCATTTGAACCAGTTGCTACTGCTCAACTCAAATTTCTTTCTTGGGAGACACTTCTTGGTGGCTTTTATTTCACTAGAAGAATTGCTGAACTTTAAGATTTGTCTGTACATCCTTTATCTCTCACATTCCATATAGGCTGACCGTCACTGAGATCAAATCCATCCTTCATGCCTAAAGTTATAACAGAGACAATTCTGAATCACTGAATTAATAGTCCAGTATTTTTACAAATTATGCTAACAAAAGAGAACACCTGATACACCCCACGGATGTTGATAGACAACTCAGATTTTTGAAAAAAAGCTATTAGGAAAGACTCAATTATTTGTGTCATGTAGCCAAGACCATGGGCTACAAAGTATATAAATTAACTGTATCAAAATAGCTTAGATTGCATTAAACTTTGTTTCAAGAAACATAATAGGACTACAGCAACCGAGACTGTTAGGCCTTCCTTAAGAATGCATCACTGAATGATATTTGTGCAACAGCTACATGGGCATTACTGAATACTTTTACAAGACATTGTATGCTGGATGTGATCTCTTGGTCCAAGTCATCCTTTGTTACCACTTTTATTTATGGTATTCTATCGTATGAATTCACCAAAGAGAATAGCTTACAACTCTCCTGAAGGTGATGACGGCAGAAGTCCACTCACAGATACAAAATTTACATAATGAAATGATAGACCTGGATTGGTAGTTCCATCATTATTGCCCACTTTATTCCACTATGGCCCAGATTGCACCTGGTGGACTTTTCAAGTTTAGTGGTTTTATATGGATATTGTATTGCTTGTTATTTAGTTTGGCTCATGCTTTGCATAAGCCTTTAAGCTCTGGAGATTTGGTCCTCGAGACCTGGGAATCATGAGTAAAAAGGAATAACTTTTAATAGCTGGTAAAATAAGTCGTAGAAAGGCTGATTGTGTACTTCTCAGTCTTAGCCCTGCAGGTAATGGTTGTACAGCTACCAGACCAGATCTGTTGTTATGGTACCGGCACAACTTTCATTTCGGTTACTGATATACCTGTCTGCACTGAGACATGACACAAGTGGTTAGATACAAAACATATTGAGAGTCGTACAAGTGTAGATCTGAATTTGTCAGCTGTAAATGTTGCAGTGCCTGTCTAGCTCAATAAAAACTGCAGTTAACCAGCTCAGACACAAGATGCAGGGTTTGATTCTCATGTGGAGTAATTGGCTAGGCTTAAAATGGCTCACAATGGCAATTAGCCTAGTACTAATCTATGAGCCTACTAATAACTGTTTGAATGTAATATAACTGACTTGTTCATTTTTATCATTAAGATCTTGACAATGAGCTGCTTTCTGTGTCAGGTGTACAGGATTTGATTCCTCCCACCTTGAACTGCCTTTTGTGTGACTTGGAGCAACTTACTTAGATAGTGCTCCATGGATGGAGAGTTGTGCCAGTGGGCTAACACAGTCAATAAATAAGTAAAATTAAATTAAGTACATTAAATAAATAACTAAGGTAGGGTTGTAAATCTGATATAAAAACACTTGAAGCCAGTAGGAGTTGCACAACTCTCTAGATATCAGACCATTAACAACAAAAGGGAAGTGCAAAAGAAACCCAGTATTAATGTAGACAGTGAAACTTTATTTTCAAAATCCTTCAGATCATGCATTTTCATCCAAATAGGATTTTGTCAGAATCTGAAGTAGTTCTCTACTCACAGCTAGTTTAAAACATTCAACAACAAATCAAACCACACAAAAATGTCACGTCAGGTCATTTCTAAAGATATGGTATAAAAATTCAACAAGACACTGGAATAGAGTGAAATGGTTTAGAGAGTTGTTAAACACTTGTAATTTTTTTTCAAATCCAGCATTAAACTCCTGTTGGTCTGTGACTTTATGGAAGTAATATTTCAAAAAAATATTATTTTCAGGATGAAAATTTCAAACAGGTGTCATTGGCGGCTTTTGAGGGCTACTTGTGCCCTCATTTTGACGTATTTGGAGAACAAATTTGTTTTTAACTCTGAATATGTTGAATTTTGGAAGGCATGCTTATAGTGGTTGAAGTAAAGTTAGCATCATGAACTATACCTCACAAAAAATGTTATGCCAAAGCAATGGAAACTAGCAATAATCATATCCATGCTCAAAACAAATAAAGCTCCAAAGCCTATGATTTTTGACTTTCGCTCAGTTTCGGTACTGCTATCATTGGGAGCAACCTTTGAAAATGTATGTATAATATCAGACAGCTGATTATTTACTAATCTACAGATTATTTACTAATCTACAGAATTCTTTCCCATCTCCAAAATGGTTTCTGGTTAGGCCAAAGCACTATGACTGCCTTCAACACATTGACAGATGACATACTGCAAAACATGAACAAAGGTTTCCTTACAGGTTCCATTTTCATTGATCTCATTAGGACCTTTGTCTTAGTCTCTCAGGGTCTTCTAATAGCTACACTACATTCAGTAGGTGTCCACAGCTAAAAGTTAAAACGGTTCACTGCCTTCCTATGAAACAGTACAAATTGGGTTAATTCTTTTCCCCTCAGTTCGACTATTAAAATGCATACCATAGAGTTCAGTGCTCTCCACAGTTCCAGTCTACTTATTCATAAACTCCCATTATACCTCCCAAACATCCCCATAATCCTCTGTGTAGGTTACTTGATAATACACAGATCTAGACTTCCCTCAGCAACCATCAAAATGATTTCCAAAAAGATCTGGACATACTCTCAAACTGGCTACACAACCATTACATAATTATTAACAAAAAATGTATGCTGCTCTTTAAAGGTTATTCAAATGCCCAAACAGCTGTTCTACAAAACAACCCAGGACCCTACTGAAACTGTCCATAGCTTTTGATATGTAGGAGTATAGCTAGACCCAAACCTCAACTCCCAGTACAGTCCAAATCATTAAAAACAAACTCCTTTTCTGGGCCTAGATGATGTCCTACTTTCTCTCCCCAGATGTAAAACCTGAAACTGGAAAAGGAGTCCTTCTCCAACACTTAAGCTGACTGCAGCATAAATGAAATCTCCATCAATAACTCTTTCACTTCATAGAAGACATTACTGATCCGCACTCTCATAAGTCTAAATGGTTGTCAGTGAAAGAACCGCACTGCTTATTGCACCCCAGTCTACAAACCTACCAACTTAAACTATTTTCCTTTTACTGGAAGACTGTCTTAAAGGTCCACTCCATATAAGCCAATATTCATCTTCCCTCCTCCCACAACCTATAAACTTCCCAGAATAAATTCCATTTAACTGATCACTATTTGTCTGTTCTAGCCCCTAAAACTTGGCAGTCCCTCCCAACACATTTAAAGTGCATCCCTTTTCTAAAAATTTCATTCATAACTAAAGAGCTTGCATAAAGAATCTCAGTGCAAACACTTTATCTACGTAGGCGTAACTTAATAACGGAACGCATTGCTTGTAATGCTTCTGTCTCATATTATTTGCTGCAGTTACTCAAGTGACGCCTCTTCCTTTTTTCTTTACTTTCCTTTTCCATCCTTTTCCTTTTAGTGCCCTCAATACTCTTCAAACTTCTGTATCTTTCCCACCCCTCCCTCTTCCATCCAGCGTTCCATTCCCTACTTTACTTTCCATATCTGTATGTCATTGGGGTCAAGTCTTGGAGTTTGTTATATAATTTCAAATGAATAAATTTGGCTTGACCTTTGATGGACTTCATTGTGGGAAAGATGTTTATTTAGATCTGGAAATGAAGGGTTGTGATATTGGGGATTAGAACCTTAGTATGTAGATTCATAGATTCATAGGTTAGTACTAAGCTAATTGCCCTTGCGAGCCATTTTAAGCCTATCCAATTATCCCTTGTGAGACTCAAACCCTGCACCTTGTGTTTGTAAGGCAAACACCTTAACCATTAGGCCACCCTCCCAACCCTGTAGAAAAATTGATGATAGAGGACAGTATCTACACAGCAAAAGCTGTAATCCACCACCCCCTACTTGTTGTCTGCCGTACCATATGGGGAATTTTTGTGTTTGCAAAGACTATGTAACAATGAATTTGATTTTTAGGGAAGCTCAAAGGACTATGAATATGTTTGTGTCTATGGTATATAATGAATGCGAAGTTAGAAAACTTTTAGCAAAAGTTATGGGGGAAATTGGAGATGGTAAAAGAAGTAGAAATTTTACTAATATCCCAATAAATGTCATGAGACTTCCCCAGCTGGAGAATTACATTAATTGAAAAAAGATATACTTTGTTACTACTTACAGTGTGAACAAAAAAGTAGAACGCAGCACCACAGCAAACCAATAAAAAGCAGATGGCAAAGAGCAGTGTAAATCCAAGTAGACTTTTATTCGAACACAGGTGAGCGCTTTCACGATAAAATTGCTTCTTCAGACCATACAAAAAATCAGCAGCATCTCAAATATTTAAAATGCAGTCAATTAAATATCTACCAGTAAAAAACATTCAGGTACAACAGCCATAAAAAATTAAAGGCACAGCTTTCTTTTAAGACAAAAACCATAAAAGCCTATTGCCATAAAAACACACATAGCAGTATACTTATTTAAGAAGCTTTCTTTCTTTGGCTTAAGAGGTACTGATTCATTCAAACCTCCACCTCTATGTGCTGATAGTTTAAGAATCCATCTTAATTCTTTCCGTTCTGTGACATTAGTTATATCACCCAACCTAAAACTTTCATAAATTACTTCTACTGCCGTAAACTTAAACCAATGGTTAGTGCCTTTCTCTAGTATATGTTTAGCCAAGGCACTATAACTATCGCCCTTATTGGCACAATAATAATGGTCTCTAATTTGTTCCTTAAGTCGCGTATTAGTTTTTCCTATATAAAATTTTGAACAAGTCACACACTGTGCTAAATAAACTAAGTTGTTAGTGTCACAGTTAGCTTTAACTTTAAAAACAGAATGAATGTTCTTCGTGTTTCACTGTTGCAGTCATTACATTTGGGTAATCTGCTGGCAGGGTGCCCTCAGACGGCCTGAATAACAAAGTCTTGGGTCCTGCATCAGTTGCTGTCTCCTCTTCCATGACGTCAGGTCGTCAGGGGTATAAAACATGTAGCCGAAGCCATTTTAATCAGTCTTTCTTGCCGTGCAGTGCCCGAAGCAGAAACAGTTCGCAAGTGCCGGTCGGCCGACTCCTGAAATTTTCGTTTTCGAGTTTCAGAACCGAAGTCTTCAAACTAAAGCTAAGTACCCCGTTGGGGAAACTTTTTCTTGCTCCTTACCGATGTCAGAAAAAGTTAATAATTGTATTACTTGTGGGAAGCAAATACCTCATAAGGATTTTCATTTGTACTGTATTCCATGCCTAGGCCCTGACTACAACATGGCTTGCTGTCGGTTTTGTGCTAAATTTAACCAACGCACTATTAAGCGTCGGTATATTTTTGCTTCTAAATACTTTGGTTCAAGATTTAACTATCCTGAAATGTCATCGGTCAGTAATCCGACTACCGGAATTCACAGAAAAACGCAAAGAAAAAGAGACAGACCGCCGAATTCCAAAACTGACGACGAAGCTTCTCCTAAGCCAGTCACCGGTACTTAGTGAGGCGCTTTCGCAGCCCCTGATGCCTGCTACTTTTGAGTTGCAGGCCTCTACCAAGACCCATTCGGAGTCCAGTATGCTGCGAGATTCTCCAAGTATTGAACCCATGGATGTCTGTCTCTTGGATGGGTCCGGAGCCACTGAGCAGTCACCGGCTTCTGAGGGTGTTTTCTGGCCTAAAGATTTGTATATTAAACCGATGCCATCATCAAAAACAAAGCCAAAACCAACTTCTGTGTCTAAAAAAACGACGCATGAGCCACATGCTCAGGCCCCTATGCCTAAAAAACATGCTGCATGTTTTATACCCCTGACGACCTGACGTCATGGAAGAGGAGACAGCAACCGATGCAGGACCCAAGACTTTGTTATTCAGGCCGACTGATGGCAACCTGCCAGCAGATTACCCAAATGTAATGACTGCAACAGTGAATACACTTGAACATCTAAATTTATAGTAAGTGTACACAACTGTACTTTATCATTGTCCGGTTGAATAAATGTATTGGATACATCAATATATTTACAAAAAGTACATTACCACAGATAGAGGTACCAAAATTAGTTGTTCTAATACTAGGTTGCTGTAATTTACTTGTATTAGGGAAACAAAGCTGTCTTTACAATGATTTTTTATTTTTATAAACAAAATTTGGGGCTGCACTAACAAACTCACATAGAATAGGGTCAGAAGATAAAAATATGCCAATTTTTTGTAATAATATATATCTGTATAGTTTCACTATCATTTGTCCGATTTCACCTTGTACGAGTTATCGGTTGAGTGAACCAAATGAGCGGAAAAAAACAAAACGACTGACACAAATGTTGAACGTGGAAGTGGAGAATGTCGAATTCGACATATTTTGAACATTTTCCACACTTCTACTACACACAGCAAAAAACATTTTTACAGGGGGGCAAGCCCACACCCCCTTCTACATGTATATACAAACTCTGAGATCAAACTACAGTGAGGGAAAAGGTGCATTTCCGATTCCCACTATTGTGCGATCTGCATTAAAATGGTGAAATTCATAACAGCGAATGTTATAGTGCATGTCAACATTTTTTTTTCTCGTTCTTTCTTAATGTCAAGTTGGGCGTTCGGACTTAACATAAAGTCCGATTGCCCTTTTGATAGTAAACTTGTGTGTGTGTGTGCGTATATATATATATATATATATATATATATATATATATGTGCATGCGTGTGTGTGTGTGTGTGTGTGTGTGTGTGTGTGTGTGTGTGTGTGTGTGTGTGTGTGTAAATAAAGTCACCATCTCTGAGGCTGCACTGACTTGGGGAAGGTGAGAAAACAATTGCCAGAATTAGGTTGAGAATTTGCATTTTGAAGCAGTGTATTTCCTGACATTTTAACATACTGTCATATTTGTTTATATGCATATAATATATTGTTAAACTGGTTTTGCTGAAAATTCACTTCATTGACTGGCTACTCTGGTGTTGGTTATATTAAGTAAGGATATGGGAGTCTGAAGCTCCCCCCACACATCTGGTGTTTTATAGGCTTTGTCCTCTCCATAAAAAATTAGCATTTTTGTAATGAGATGTGATTTTCGACAAAATTATATATGCACGTTTATAAAGCAGGCAAGAAAGACTGACACGCTGATTGTCGGCTATGTATGCATCAGATATGTTCCATTTATGGAAGAAAACTAGTACAGAACACAGACGTCAAATTCAGTCACAGACCAGTCTCACTGGCAGATAGTATTTTTGTCATCACTAACCTTACCTGTGGTGGAAGAGGACTGAGCAGTCAGCATTTACTAATCTTTAACAAAAAAGTAGAAAATGTCTTACAATGAGGAAAGAAGAAAGTCCAGAAATAAAAACTGTTACTTTAGATGCCTTAAAAATATTATCAGTAGTGTATCCACATAAAGAAATACAGTGCTGATTTTGAGAAATGAATGGATTTAGATGAAATAGCATTTCAGTTTACACTTCATTGCTCACTAACAGATGGAATAACTGTTCCTTAGTTGTAAGTTAATTGTAAAAAATAAAACTCTTTCATGAAGAGCTTTTTTTTTTTCAATCACAGTACTTTCCAAACTAGCAGACAGAAATAAGAATCCACTTTTTTTCCGTACTGGGGTGTGCATCTGAGCAGAGATTATTATACATAAAGTTCATGGGTGAAAATGTAAAAGTAAATTTACAGTTAATAAAATGCAAAATTCAAAGCACAGTTATAAAGCTGAGATTAAAAAAAAGAGAGAGAGAAAGCAGTAATCATGAGAATAAAAAGTGTACATATTCTGTAAAGCCATCAAAATGAGATCTAATGGCACATAAGAAAGATAGTCCATCCAAAAATGTTATATATCAGCTATTTATTTGTGGGTTTTCGAAATCAAGGGTTTGATTAAATTGTATACCATTCCTGATTTGCCATTCTTCAGTCATGTTAACAGAAAAGTTTTGTAATATATGAGTCAGTTTTTTTCCATCTGTACCAGGTAAAGAGAAGTAATATGCAGAATGTAGACTGAAATAATCCCTTTCATTGCTTGCAAGCTGCTTGATGCTTCTGATAGCCATCCAGATTTAAACTTAACTCCCTGGTTAACCTTCATGAGCATGACATAGTGGTAGTGATACAAAATGTTGTGCAATGCCTGTGACTGGCTTGTATGATGGAAGATGTATTCCATGAAACTAGTCTCTCATTGGTTCTGTAGCTGAGCCAAAAAGGACTAGAATTGCAACTGTTGCTAATCAAAGCAGAGCAGAGCAACTACAAGTGCCAAAACATGAAAAAAAATGTCAGAAAAGAAAATATGCCATTTTGCTTTCCATTGAAGTAATGTCCTAGGCTGGCCTTATGCATTATTCTTAAATTAAACTGAATTGACACTATCAGATACCCTTGAATGAAGAACCAAGATTTGTGTATTACAGAAACAAATGAGAACTTGTTCTACAGCTCCCTGTTTTTATTATTGTTCTTAAGCATGATGGAGCGAAGCAAGAATTGATGCCATTTAACACTGTATACCATCACAAAACTTGCATACTTAAGATCAGACATTATGCAAATGTTATATAAGTCATTGGACTGCTCCAAAGACATTTTTCAGCCATGGTCTTGTCATAAGGCAGAAAATCCAAAGTAGAGCATTAACAATACTTACGTAATGCATATACAACAGGAAGAAATCATATTGTACACAAATTCTTGTATGAGTACATATAGGCTTACCTATGTAGCCATTTAAGGCAGGCTATGTGTGTGTGAGAAACACATAAAGGTTGGTACTCACGTATTATTGCAACCATGCGTTCTCACAATCATGTTTATGGTATTGACTCCTTCTTTGCTCCACAGTCTATGCACGGTGGAATAGTCATCAAAACAAAAACCCACATAGCATAATATCGGTCTGTCCTTACTGAATCTGAGCAGTCAGAAAAACAAAATGTCTCTGACCCTAATACCTAACACAATACCTTTGCTCCACAGTTGCACCTGTTTGTGATCTTTCCCTCCCTCTCATCACAGATAAATTGTTTGATAATATTTACGTACATCGAGATTTCTGGCTTAAGCCCTAAGGAAGATGTATGAAACACTCCAGACATGGGTGTTTCATTGTGATTGCGCGAATGCGTGGTCTTTCAATGACTTTGCAAAACAGTGAACCCAATTACAATTGGGAAACAGACCCTTAAGTACCAACTGGACCAAAGCATCAAAAGTAACCCAGCTCAGTATGTCTTGTGCACATTGCTGCAAAGTGACCCAAAGCAAAAAGAAGAAAACAGCTGAAATAACAAAAAAATAAACAGCACAAGACCACCATTTCCTACAGCTAAGTTGAAGGCTGCAGCCCAAGTCTGGCAGAATTAAGACATATTTCATTCTCCAACGTGACAAGGAAGGTACAGAAGGTAAGTACTGTCCTGGCAGCCGAGAAGAAGGAAGGGTACTTCAACCAGGCATTCTCGCAATCACATTTATGTTATTGAGAAAGGATTCAATGCCATAAATAACGTGATTGTGAGAACGCGTGGTTGCTATAATATGCAAGTACCTAAAGGTTTATATGCACATGCAGTTTAAGAAAAGATGTACAAATTGACAAGTATGAATTTTAGTTTAATTTTGGTGGTATTTAAGTATAAAAACCATAGCATTCTGAGGAATGTGGAGGCACACACTGCATTTATGGGAGCTATGACATGGAAAAGAATATGCTAACCAGTGTTGTGATAACAGTTGGATTAGTATTCCTTGGCCAGATGTGGCAACAGTTTGCCTTTAAATTCATTTGGAGTTATATTCTTACTAAAATTATGTGGTAAGTAATTAAAGCTGGCAGCAATGATATTATGGAAGGTCATCTTACCTAATGACAACTTGAAAGCTGGTCTGAGTAGTGATTAATATACCTTTGCTGTGTGACTCTCAGGAGTGCCCTATCATAGAGCTATTTAGTTATTTAGCTACTGGGATCAGTGTAATAGTATAAATATAAAAGTGGAGTCCTTGCCCTGACAGGAAACCGTGCTGCTTTATTAATACTCATTTGCTTCAAGTTAAGATATAGGTCTGCCTTTTTTTTTTTCTTTTTGCTAAGGGCTGTCTGAAGTAGTTTTGTGTTACAAGACAAGTTCACTCTGACTATGTGAGGCATATTACCAGTCATTTTGTTGTGCAGTCCTTGTGGATGACATGGGTAGGAAATCAGTAGCTCACTTTCATTTGTTTCTATCAGTTGATACCTGTGAGAGACATAAATATTTATGAAACATGGAGGCAAACCTCTTGTATCAGCTCACATCATATATCCACAGCATCATAGGGTCCATAACTCTGCTGAGGATGTAATTAAAATATGTTGCATCCTCCTAGAACACGTAGTGAAATATCCCAGCCTCCAATTCACAAGGCAACATCTAATGTTCATCGTGTTTCACTGTTGCAGTCATTATACCAGGGTTATCCTGCTGGCAGGCTACCTGCAGTCGGCCAGAATTCCAAAGTCTAGGTCCGGCATCGGTTGCTGTCGCCTCTTCCCTGACGTCAGTGCGCCAAGGGTGTAAAAGATGCAGCAGACGCCATTTTCTTCAGTCTTTCTTGCCGTGCAGTGCCCGAAGCAAAAGCAGTTCGCAAGTGCCGGTCGGCCGACTCCTGAGATTTTCAAAATCGAATTTCAGAACCGAAGTCTTCAATAAAGCTAAGTACCCCATTGAGGAAACTTTTTCTTGCTCCAGACCGATGTCAGTAAAAGTTAACAATTGTATTTCTTGTGGGAAGCAAATACCTCATAAGAACTTTCACTCTTACTGTAGTCCTTGCCTAAGCCCTCACCACGACGTCACTAGTTGTCGGTTTTGTGCTAGATTCAACAAACGCACTATTAAGCGTCGGTTTGTTTTTGCTTTACATTACTTTGGTCGAAGGTTTAACTACATAATGCCGTTGGAACAACCGACGACCGGAATTCATAAAAAACACAAAGACAAGGAAAAGGACAGGCATTCGAGGTCCAAAACCGACGACGAAGCCTCTTTTTGGCCAGTCGCCGGTTCTCAGTGAGGCGCTTTCGCAGCCCCTGACACCCACTACCTCAGAGCCACAGGCCGTTTCCGACCCCACATGGAGACACCTAGGCCTCTGGATACTCAAGGTATTGGGCCTGCGGATACTATTACCTCAGATGGGTCCGGAGCCGCTGAGCAGGCATCAGCTTCTGAGGGTGTTTTCAGACCTTCACAGCTTACTATTAAGTCCACTACAGCAGCCAAGGAAAGTGAAAAACACCATTAAAGACAAGGAAACAAGTACAGCATTCTACTGGACATTCTACTGCCAAAGAAACAGATGCTTAAAATGGCCGAGCACCTAATTACTTTGATCAGGGGTTCCCATCCCTCATCCTGATAAAAGGCCTAGGCAAGACACTGACTATGACTCCTCTGACCAGGTTTCTGTTTTCTCTGATTCCTCTTCAGAACAGGCTATTCTCTCCCTCCCTATGAGGATTCTGATGCAGAAGAATCTATACCTTCAGCCTCTCCACCTGAGGATTATTCTTTTGGGGAAACCCTGCACACCATGAGGGAACATTTCCATTGGGAGAGCCAGGATTATTCAGAATCTAAGAAAAGGCTCAGAGACTTTATTTTATTGCCTCAGCACAGGCCCCTGGCTATCCCCCCTGTGCTTGATATTGTTGATAATGTTTTCTCTGAATCCAGTCTGTCTCCTGATTCTTTACCCCCTGCACCAGTCAAGCCAGACAGGTACTACAGGGTCCCAGACTCTCATAAATTTCTTTATAGAAATCCTGCTGCTGACCCAGAAACAGTTTCTCAGGGTCCCAAAGGGATTAAGGCTTCCACTGCAAAAAAACCCTGTCCCCTCCGATAGGGATTCTAGAGCCCTTGATAGATGAGGTAAAAAAGTTTACACTTCTGCTACCTTAGCTGTAAGGGCCTTAAACTGCCAGTTTCACATGCTTAAATATCAACAGTACCTCATGTCTTTGTTAAAACAGAAAATGCTTACAAACACAGAAAGTCCTGACAATAAGGAAATGCAGGATTTATTGCATGCAGCTGAGCAAGTGGGAAAGCTACTGTGCAATGTGGTTTTAATTCATTAAAGGCTTGTTGTAGAGCCGCAGTTACAGGCTCTGTCATTCGAAGGCATGCTTGGTTGAAAGAACAAAGTTTACCTGAACATGTGAAAGTAAAATTATTGGATGCTCCATTACAGCATGATACTTTGTTTGGTGTTAAGGCAGAAGAGGTGTTAAAGAAAATGGAGGATAAAGCAAAATCAATGCAGACAGTAAAGGATTTCTTACAGGTTCAACCACCTAGGTTTAGCAGAAACTGGCCTTCCAAAAATTGGTCCTTTCCGGTGTCAGACAGGCCACAAAGAGGCAGATACAGATGCCCAAGAGGCAGATCTCAGACTCAAGTCTCATACAGACCTAAACAATGGGGTGCTTCAGCCCCCAAAGGAGGAGAAGACAAATCACAACCGTATAGGAAACAGTCCCAATGACTTCCCTCTACAAATGCCAAGCACTTACCTTTTGGCAGCACCCTTAGGGGGAAAGCTAGCACTTTTCTCACAAAATTGGCACATAATCACCCAGGACAAATGGGTACTGAATATTGTTTCTCAGGGTTACAGGTTCCACTTTCACACCCTTCCAAAATCAAAAGGTATGCTGGACCTGCCACAAAACCAATGGGCAGAGGCACAAAAACAAATTTCTGCTCTCATGGACATGAGAGCTATTCAAAGAGTACCACAACAAGAACAGGGACAAGGATTTTACTCAAGACTTTTCCTGGTACCCAGAAAGGACAAAGCCTGGAGACCAATATTGGACCTGTCAATCCTAAATACTTTCCTGGATGTTCCAAAATTCAAAATGCTAACACTGCAGCAACTTCTTCCCACACTGGGCAAGAAGGCTTGGCTAGTTACTTTAGACCTCAAGGAGGCATACCTGCATGTCCCAATCAGACAATCTTGCAGAAGATACCTCAGACTCATAGCTGGCTCAATGCGTTACCAATTCTCTGCACTGCCCTTTGGCTTATCTACTGCGCCCAGGGTCTTCACAAAATGCCTGGCACCAGTAATTGCATTTTGCAGTCAAAAAGGAATTCAAATATATCCCTACTTGGACGACTGCCTTATTCAAGCAGAGAGCAAGGACATTCTACTAAAGCATCTGGCGTTTGTAAAAAGATTACTAATTTGCCTAAGGTACACAGTAAACGAAAATAAATCAAAACTAGTGCCCTCTCAAGAGATAATATTCCTGGGTGCAAGCTTATAGAAGGCATTTGTAAGTGATTCAGCAGCTTGGGTACTGTTTTTTTCGGCTTTCGGGGGACTTAGACCCACACAGTCTTTAGAAGTGTGAAGAAGTGCTTTTCGTGAAGTTACTGTGGACTTTTTTTTTATTATTTCAGGGCGGATGGGATGAGGACCTCCGATTAGAGGATGATCAGATCTCACTGATCTGAATAGGTCTGGGGTTGAACACATTGTGCTGGGTGTTGGTTGTTGGATGTGCCATGTTATGGATGAGTCGTATGTGTTGGTTTTGTCTGGTTTTGTGGCTTTGGTGTTTGGCCACTCCATTTTATTTGAGTTGGGTGTTTGGGCTGGGCTAGTGTTTTTTTTTTTAGTTAGGGTCACCTAGTATGAAGAGTGTTAATTATTAGAGTATGATGGTGTTGGCCTGATGAGTATGTTGGGAGATACATTTTCAGGTTCCTGAGTCTGTGAGGTCCTGGAGTCATGTACAGCAGTTGAGTCTGTGAGGGCCTTGCCTATAGTTCCTGCCTGGGCTACATAATCAGAGAGCTCCTCAATGTCTCTTTTCATGTAGTCCAATACAACTGCCCTGATGGCTTATCTCACGCCAGACAAGCAAAGACAACTGACTCATTACTTTCAAATGATGGCAACAAAGACCCAGCTCCCTGCAAGAAAAATTCTGCAGGCCTTGGGCTACATGGCATCCTGCATTCTACTAATTCCATATGCAAGACTGTATATGAGGAAACTACAGTGTTATCTAAAAAGTGTTAGGACATTGCCACAGCCTGGAAACAGTAATACCTCTAATACCCTGCCTGCAACAGGAGTTTCGATGGTGGTCACTGGCCTGTCACCACAACAAGGGACAGCCTTTCACCCCACAACCAGGCAGACAATAACAACAGATGCATCGGATTATGCCTGGGGGGCACACATGGAAGGAAAATGTATTCAGGGCATGTGACCCAAGGAACAAATGCATCTGCATATCAATCAAAAAGAGATGCTAGCTGTACAGAATGTCCTGACAGCCTTCAAGGAACTACTACATCCAGGACAACTATTACTAAAGATGGACAATACCACAGTTATGTGGTACATAAACAAGCAAGGGGGCGCACATTCCTACCCCCTCTGCAGGCAAGCCATGACTTTGTGGAGCACAGCACTGACCTATCAAGTACATCTGCAGGCACAATACCTGCCAGGAACGAAAAATACACTGGCAGACGCACTAAGCAGAAACCTCATGGATCCTCACAAATGGAAACTAAATCCACAGGTCTTCAGCATGATAACAAGGAAATTGGGACGCCCAGACATAGATCTGTTTGCCTCCCTTCACAACTGCCAACTACAGAGATTTTGCACAAGAACTTATCACTCACAAGCATGGAAAGTGGATGCTCTGTCAGTCAGCTGGAAAACCCTGACAGTTTATGTCTTTCCTCCACTGCCCCTTCTTCCCAAGGTACTCCTAAAAATCAGACAAGAGAAGCCAAAATTATCCTGATTGCCCCAGACTGGCCACGCCAGCACTGGTACCCAATCCTAAAGTCCTTGTGTCAAGGCCCAGCCTGGCCTTTACCTCAAATCCCTCATCTTCTGACTCAGCAAAACAATCAGATTCTGCACAGTCAACTCAGAACCTTAAACCTGGCTGCATGGCAGATAATATAGCCACTCAGACCACACCTCTCTCTAAAGCTGTTATGGATGTCATTTTAGAAGCCAGGAGGCCCAGCACTAGAAAATCTTATGCAGAAAAATGGAAGAGATTCTGTGCTTGGAACCAGGCAAGAGGACTCGAACCACTTGTTCCAAATATACCTCAGATTTTACAATACCTAACTGAGATGCTGGACAAAGGCCTATCCTTCTCATCAATTAAGATCCATGCCTCTGCCATTTCAGCTCATTACAATACGGAACCTCCTATTTTCTCTCATCCACTACTAAGACAGTACCTCAGAGGGGCAAAAACATAAGACCTCCAAGGAGAGCACCAATACCTACTTGGGACCTGAATTTTGTTTTAGAAAAGCTCACACTGCCTCCTTTTGAGCCAGCCAATACAGCTGATATAAAATTATTATCATGGAAAACTGCTCTGCTCCTAGCAATAACTTCAGCAAGAAGAGTCTCAGAGTTACAGGCATTAATGGCAGTGGAACCTTTCATCATTTTTCATCAGGACAGGGTCTCTCTAAGGACAAACCCAACATTTATGCCAAAGGTAGTATCCAGTGTGGCTCTTAACCAAACCATTCATTTGCCAATATTCTATCCAAATCCCCAGAATAAAGGGGAGAGACTTCTGCACGCTTTGGACATACACAAACAGCTACGTTTCTACTTGGACAAAGCAAAACCTTTCAGAAAAACGGAACAACTGTTTGTAGCTTATGCTGCAGGATCACAAGGAAAGCCTATCTCGAAGCAGACTATTTCAAAATGGATAGGACACTGCATTCGCTTCTGCTATTCACAACATGGCAAATCAGTGCCTAAGGGCATTAGGCCACATTCTACCAGAGCAGCAGCCACTTCAGCAGCCTTCCTCAGAGGAGTACCAACCAAAGACATTTTAGAAGCTGCAACCTGGAGTTCAGTGCACACTTTCACCAAGCACTACCACTTACCTCTCTACTCTAAATCCAGAGCAGGCTTTGCCACTGCAGTTCTGCAGGGCCTGGTAGCCTCTCCTAATCCTATTTAGGCCCAGCCACCCAAACCTCAGCTTTGGGATTCAACCCAAGTGTAATGACTGCAACAGTGAAACACGATGAACATAGTACAGTTGTGTACCTAGCATAAATGTAGATGTTCGAGTGTATTCACTGTTGCAGTCCAGGTTACCCACCCTCCATCCCCCTTTTTCTTTGCTGGGACTTTTCTGTACTTCTCAATTCTATACAACCTATGTGGTGTATTTGCTTGTAGATGAAGGAAATGTTTATTTTAGTACAGGCATGCCTTTTGGCATAATTTTTTTCAGCCTTCCTATTTGGGGGCACCTGACATAAGTGCAAGAAAAAACTGAAGAAAATGGCGTCGGCTGCATCTTTTATACCCCTGGCGCACTGACGTCAGGGAAGAGGTGACAGCAACCGACGCTGGACCTAGACTTGGAATTCTGGCTGACTGCGGGTAGCCTGCCAGCAGGATAACCCTGGTGTAATGATTGCAACAGTGAATACACTCGAACATCTACATTTATGGTAGGTACACAACTGTACTCTCCTTTTCCACTCACACATACTGCAGATCCACATAGCTCATCCAAACATCACCAGGAAGGAAGGAAGGCCTAAGCCCTTAAGTCTGCTTACACACAGGGAAATATTTTAGACATAAATGACTGTATACTTAGACATACAGACTTAACACTCACTAGGCTGTACAAGAACAGAGTGACTGTAAGCTGTTTATTTGGTGCCAAGGGACTTACTGATGGTCCATGTGGGAGTTTATGACTTGAGGCTGTCCACCCAGAAGGACATGTAAAGTGACGTGACAGAACTTGCTGTGTGTGTCAGAAAATAGGAAAGACACTGATCTTGAATAATACCTTATCTTTACCAAGACTGATGCCTAGATAACAGCAATTCCTCTGTACCAGGGTATAGTACCTATCACACTTTTTAGTAGCTGCAGGGGAGTGTCTGTATTTGTCAGAAACACCATCACCTCTCATCATGTTACTCACAACCCTAATGTGGAGTTCCTAGAGATCCAAATCACCCTTATGAAGTTGAAATATTACTTCATTGCTAGCTATAGATCATCGTTAATGTCACTCAGAAATCATGGAAATTGCGTTAACACTGCTGAGGGCTGAGTATCAAATCAATTACTGTCTTGGGAATTAGTTACCCATTTATTCATTGGCAGACTTTTGTTAGCAGACTTAGTTACCCATGCATTGATTGGCACACTTGCACCTCTAAGAATGAATATGCTGAGTGTTTACTAGACTTTAATATGAATGCACTGGAACAAATTGTAAGACTACCCATTAGAGGCTGTAATATATTTGACCTGTTCCTTACCAACCTCACTTCTGCCTGTACTCCATCTTTCATATCTTCATCCCTGGGTAAATCTGACCACAAATCAGTCATTTTCTGTCAGGTCTAGTGGTACCACCTCACCACCAAATTGAACAATCTTTTGGGACTTCAACAGGATAAACCTACTTCAGCTTATTTGACCTAGGCAAAAAACCCAACTGAAAGGGCTGCTGCATTCACCTTTGACTTTTACCAGTACCTAAGCAACTGCATAAAAAAATCAGTACCCGCTGCCTGACATAAATATAATGTTAAAAACCTCTCTGTTCAACTCCTGTAGTAATAAGCTGTGTTAAAAAATAAGGAAAATGATGCAATAAATCACCATCCCCTACCTCAAGGCTGCATTTAAACAGGCCAGCAAGGAACGTAAGAACACTATTAAAAAATGAAAGTGAAGTACAAGCTTAAGGTCACTACCATTAGTAAAGGAAACTACAAATCGTTTGTCAGTTATGTTAAGAAATTAAGAAAGAATGTTCAGTAGTGCTGTTAACTTATCCATAATAATTTCATAAGTTCCCACCCCATGGATATAGCCACTGTATTAACAAATGGGTTTAGTGCTAATATTTCCCCCTACTCATATTGTTGACCCCACTATCACTGAAAATTTATTTTTTCCTGAAGTCACTTTGAAACAAGTCTTAAGATCCCCTGTCAAAGGCTAACAAAATAATGCCTCCATGGCAACAGATAACATACCAGGCTGCATTCTCATCACTGCCTGGTACACACTATCTGAGCCTCTACTTAAACTGTCTAGATCCAATGTTGTCTTCTTCATCTGCCACAACCTGTGGGTTATCAGATCCAATTGGATCTGAGGTTATACATTCTGAATCTTCAACTTCAAGCCCTCCCCCCTCCTTTCCCATAATGCTCTGCTGACCTGAATCTAAGATCTCATTTGCAGCTCTTCAAGGTCAACATGTTCATCAAAGCACCTGTTTTTAATAAGTTAAATTTACTTAGTTTCTTCCTTTCATAGTTTTCTAGTGGTTACATCCTCTTCCAGGCTTTCCTGCATTTACTAATTTTTGATATGGTTAGTGTTTAACGTGGTAGCTTTCCATTCTGTACTCTGCAAGCAGATGAGCTTTACTCCCACCAATTACTGCTTTAATTTGTGGTTGGTTCTTCTGGGGTTTAGTGTTGGTATTGATAATATAGGTTTATATACATATTTGTGTATGTGTGTGTGTGTGTGTGTGTGTGTGTGTGTGTGTATATATATATATATATATATATATATTATAAATATTATAAATAGATAAACAGATATTTTCATATTTAGAAATCTGCATAGATAGTGTTCCTTTTGTGTGTTGCTTTTATTTCTTGTATGTTTTGTCCTTTCATCTAAAAATGAATGAGACTTCTGGCTTTAAGAGTTGTTTGGGATATGGACACAAGTCTGCACTCTCCCCCCAAGGCATGCACAAATGTTGCGTTTTTTGTCTAGCTATGGCCACCTGAAGATTGTGCATCCTTTGGGGCTAGAGCCTTGTCTGGCTACAGGGACAAACTAGTTTTAAAGCGAATTCTACTGGCCTCTTTTGCGATTGTCCGTCTTATCTTTCTTGTCTCCTTCCAAGAAACCATTGAAGAAGAAGAGAGATAAGGGAAAAAATAAGATAGAAAAGAGAAGGAAATTGCAAGGAATAAGGAAAGAGAAAAAAGGCTAAGAAACTGCATATTTACTGTACTTATACTGTGGATGAATTGGAGCCGAAGGTCCCAAGGCCATCACACTCATTGGTTCACATCAGTAGCGATCGCCTTCTTTATTGGCTCCAGTGTTGGAACAATGTGTACTAGTACTATCAAGGAATCCAGTTTGGACACATTAATGTAAACCTTTTTGAAGGCTCAGATTGACCTGGGAATCATTCTCTCTCCCTTAGTTTCAAGGGTGGAGAGAGTTGCACCTCCCTCCCCTTTTGTACTGATTCCTTCTCCAGTCAGTCCATCAGTACCAGTGACCCTAGATCAGTGCTCACTGATGTTGTCTCTGCATCAGTGCTGACATCTTGGTTAGCTCCACCTTGATGTATTTTACTCTGGTACCTTTGGAGCCATCTGTATCACAGAGCCATAGGATTGGAGCTGTGGGTCAGAAGTTGGGTTTCACTCTGAGGTTATTGGAGCTGTCCATGGCCCTGGGTGCATCTCCCTAGACAGGCTCATCTCTGGTCTCTGTGTTGGACCCAGTTGGTTCAGTGGCAGAACTGGAGAATTCTCTTGGGTCTGGGGACCTGGGGTATCTTCCCACCAGACTTCAGTGTTCAACATCATGGAGAGGATTTTGTCTCAGTCAAAGACTGAATCATTACATGTGGCGTTGGATCTATCCAGGTCTTCTCATCCTTCTGGGCCCCTGGTGTCTCACTTACTCATGCCGCTCCCTTCTCGATTTTGGAGGTGAGCACTATTAAGTTCTCAAAAAATGATGGCAATAACTTTTTATGTATCTCCTTAAAGGTGTATATGGCTAGGCATCTTATGATTCCTGTGATCAATTGTCAAGTATCGTTCCTATGTCTTATGACTTTATATACTGTATTTTTGGTGTGGTGTTTTAATGAAACTGTTGAGTTTAGTCAGATCCCTAAGTATCTTTAGGTTTGCACATGAGTAATTCACTCCATCAATGGATCAGATAGTTGCAAGCCAGAAGAGCCCTCCTATTACTTGGCTGCACTGAGTAACATTGAGGGTTTTTTTGTTATACCTTCTAAGGCTACTTGTAAGCTAAGGAATTTGCATACTTCTAACCACTCACATCTTTCCATATCTGGACGACTACCACATTTTTGCCAACCTTTTATTCCACATGTCAAGAGTGTTTAGAAATTGTTCAGAATTGGGGGCATGACCAAGTTGTTGAGCAGTTAACAGCACTGTTTTTTTAGCTCTGCTTCATTTTAAAATCTCTGACAGGATTTTTATTAAACACTCAAAACAGAATGTTTCACAACTTGATGGATTTATAGTTGAAAATCAGGTGAAAGATTTACTACAAAAAATAACAAGTTTGAAACTGTTTTAATTGCTTTTTCCTGTCAAGAAGATCAGAAAGAATTGTCACAGAATGAGCCACTCTAAGCCCAGTGTACAGGACAGTGCAATGAAAAATGACATACAGGCTATACTAAGTAACATCAGTCAGTTATCCGTAAAGACAGATAAAATAGAAAGCAAAATGTACAGTTTTAAAGAAAAATGTAATAAACAAATTGAAGTGCTGAGTAAATCTCTTGAACAACAATCATCACAAATCTCAAGTATAGAAGAGGCAATGCCTGATTTTGATGGAAGATTACTTGAAAATGAGAATAACACTGAATTTCATCCCAAAAAGCAACTTATTCTGTGAAAAAAAATAGAAGGCTTAGAGAGCATATCTAGAAGGAATTACATCAGGGTTTTTGGGATTCCTTAAAAATAAGAGGAAGACAGTTTGATTAATTTCCTTAATACTTGGCTGCCCAAAATGTTGAACCTGCCTGAAAATCATCTTCAAAAAAAAAAAAACCCTTCACCAAGGTCAGTAATCGTAGATAAGGATTTGGTCTTGAAATCTGCATGGACTAATTACCCATTTAAAATTAAAGAAAATACAGTAAGATTTGGCATTAACTGTTCTACATTTGTGACGTTGAAGAGAAAAGCATGTGTGCCACTTGTTAAAGGCTTAAAGAAAAACAATATTAACACACAAATCTTGTTTCCAGCAAAATAAGGATTCGCCTTCCAGAAGGGAAGAAGATTTTAATAGCTTGGAAGATGCAGTGGACTTTATACAGAAAAATAAAATCCTAGAAGAAGAGGACTGGAATCTATCAACTTCTTTGAAGAGAAATGCAGCAAAAGATGGTGGGTTCATGAAAGGCAAAAACTGAAGGATAAATGAAAATTAATGTATTTCACGGGTATTAATTCTTATTAGTTAAAAGAAGTGCTTGAATACTTGTGAACAGGTGCTGAATATTACTTTTCATAAGGTAAATCATTTCTTTCTTTCCCTATTTCAGATGGTTACTAGCTCCCTTTTTAAAATGTTAGAGTTTGATTATTTTAGCTGTATATAAAATGAAAGCGACTTATTTTCATTTAGAATTTACAGCGGTAGCGTTGTTGCCTCACAGCAAGAGGTTCTCCCATTCGATTCTCATCTGGAGTGCCTTCTGTGTGGAGTTTGCATGTCCTCCGTGCGGTCGAGTGGCCTCCGAAAGACATGCGTGAATGGGCATGCCTTTGCTGAAGGTTGGGAGCCGGGCTGGCAACTCGGCACCATAAAAATCTACTGCCAATCATTAGCGGACTGGAGTTCCACTGCGGCGACCCCTAACCGGGAAAGCCGAAAAGACAAACAACAAAAGAGTTTGAAAGGTTAAACTATTAATTTTATTTAAAGTTAATCATTATTATGATAAAATTTATATTAGGTGGCACACTTTCTGATATCTTGGCATTGTTGAGTAATGTACATTTATTTGTATTATTTTACATTTGTTGACCGGGATAATCTGACACTAAAGAGGCATGTTAAGGTACATTCTGGGTTTTTAGAATGATCCACTAGTGTGCTACTGATAGTATGCTTAACATGTAATAGCCAGGAAAGACATGCTGTGTTATAATCAAAGTATAAAAAATATAGCTTCTTACATATATAGGATGGCGTAATGGTGCAGCAGTAACTTTGTCACCTCACAGCAAGAGGTTTTCTGATTTGATTCTCTGCTGAGGTGCCTTCTGTGCGGAGTCTGCATGTCCTCCCTGCGTTCGTGTGGGTTTCCACCAGGTGCTCTAGTTTCCTCCCACATCACAAAGACATCGTCTGGAGCGTTTCTCCCCGGGCCTCTGCTGAAAATTGGCTTTCCCGGTAAACAAATGTGAAATAAAATAAATAAATAATATAGAAGTTACTATTGGAATAATATCAAATAATCAGAGTAACATTCACACTTTTATGAGTTAAATGGATCACACATAACTGTCATTCTTTTAATGTAAGTTTATATGCTGTGCCTCCTTTAAAAATGACAGACTGCTTTATATTAAACATTGCATACAAATAGTGTTTGCTGAATCATTAAATGTTATTTCTGTGAGTGCAATGGGTTTTTATTGGTTGTGATACTTTTTGTTTTGGTGGTTTGGAGGAATTGATTCTTGGTGTGGAGATGGCTTGCATTCACTTGCAAGACTTTTTGTGTGAACTGTAACTGTTCATTTTCAAGCCCTTATGAAAACCAGCTTGAAACAACTTAAGAATCATGACCACTTTTGTACTGCTGCAGGAGTACAGAAATTATAAGAACTGATCAGGTTATTTCTTCCTGTCTAAAAGTAAGTGAGTCATAATATTTTGAATCATATGCTAAAATACCAGTTAGACAATAACCAAAAGATAGTGAACTGCATTCTAATCCACTGTCCGTTATTAAATAGTTCTGAATGCTTGCTACTGACGGTATACTTGACATGCAACAGCACCCAGGAAAGTCATGCTATGTTATAAACACAGTATAAAAATTATAGTTTCTTACATATATAAAAGTTGTCATTGGAATGTTATCAAATAATATGGGTAACATTTACACTTTTACAAGTTAAACCTAGATCACACATAACTGTCATTCTTTTAATGCAAGTTTATACACTGTGTCTCTTTTAAAAATGACAGTCTGCTATATATTAAACATCTCATACAGGTAGTGCTTACTGAAACATTAAATGCTATTTCTTTAAATAAAATAGCTTTTTAGTGGTTAACATACTTTGAAATTATTTTTGTTGTGTTTTTAGTGGTTTGGAAGGGTTTGAGGGATTGGTGAGTGGTGTGCAGGTGGCTTGGATTCACTCGTGCACAATGTTCTGCGAGTTGTGCTGACAAACTGTTCATTTGCAAGCCCTTGTCATGACGACTGGCTTGAAGCAGTGTAATTTTGAAGAAAAATTAAAACAGACAACACAGATGGAATGTTATGGTAAGTACATAACTTCTTTATCTAATGCTGCCAATTTTCATTCATTCCTCAACAATTGGGACAGAGTCTCCAGCTACCTTATATCCCAGGTGGACTCTAAGGAAGGATGTTCTTGAGTATGGTTGAACCAAAGGCTGCTCTTCCCTTCGAGACCAGATCTGGTTTGTAATGAGTAATAAAAGTATGAGGATTGTCCCAAGCAGCAGCTGTACAAATGTCATCCATGGAATAGTTGGATAAAAACACTGACGAAGTTGCCATAGATCTTGTACAGTGAGCTTTTAAGGGTTTTGGTAATGAAATGACAGATTTGTTATAGACAAAGGCTATGCAGTCCATAATCCATCTTGCCAGTGTCACTTTTGTTACAGACTTGTCCAGTTTGTTATCTGCAAAGGATATAAATAACTGATTGAAATTTCTAATGTCTTTTGTTCTGTGTAAGTAGAAATACAGCTGTCTATGAATGTCTAGTAAATGCAACATGTATTCACTTTTGTTTTCAAATTCGGGGGAGATGGCAAGTTAATAGAGTGATTGAATTCTGACACCACCTTAGGAAGAAAGGAAGGATTGGTTCTTAGTGTCACCCTATCCTTATGGAAAAACAAGTAAGGAGGTTTAGAGGACAACACTTGGAGTTCTGAAATTATCCTGGAAGAGGTAATAACCATTAGAGATAAAGTCTTCCACATATTGAGAAGAAGACTAACTCACTAACAATAACATAAATAATCTATAAAGAGTATATTATTAGTTTATTTATTTTTTTTAGGGTAAGGAGGAAAAATAGAAGAAAAAGGAGATATCACCAATGGTATTAATGAGTACACCAAAGGGTATAAAAGTAGGGTTGAACATTTTTGCTGAGAAAGAATACCAGCAATGGTAATAAGATTATGCAAGTATATACTGTTTAAGGATTTAGGGAGAAAAAAAGTCTTAAGAAACAATCACTTATCTCTATAAATGCTCAAGAGCAAGCTGACTGTCTGTACATGAAAAGCGGCAAATGAGCTCTACGGTGTGTTGGGGATAGTGCATTGTGTGTAGGGAGGATCCTGAAAGTTTCATTTGGCCATGAGCTATAGTAACGGCCAAGTCAGATCCCAGGATCTGATACAAACCCAGTGGTTGAGGAATGAATGAAAACTGACATCAGATTACAAAACAGACAATAACCAAAAGACAGTGAATTGCATCATAAACCACTGTCAGTTATTACATAGTTCTGAATGCTTGCTACTGGTATTACACTTGACATGCAATAGCACCCAGGAAAGTTATGCGATGTTAAAAACAACGTATTAAAAAAAGTTTCTTACATATGTAAAAGGTATTATTGGAATGGTATCAAATAGAGTAACATTTACACTTTTACAGTTTTACAAGTTAAACCTGGATCACACACAGCTGTTATTCTTTTAATACAAGTTTATATGTTATGTTTCCTTTAAAAAATGACAGTCTGCTATATATTAAACATCTCCTAAAGATAGCGCTTACTGAAACATTAAATGTTATTTCTTTAAATACAGTGTTTACTGAAAGATTAAATGTTATTTCTTTAAGTACAATAGCTTTTTAGTGGTTAACATACTTTGAAATGTTTTTTGTTGTCTTTTTAGTGGTTTGGAAGGGTGAGGGATCTGTGTGTGGTGTGGAGCTGGCTGCTGTGGGAGTTCTGAAAATTCTAAGAACTGTCCAGGTTACTTCTTCCTGTCTAAAAGTAAATTGTAATCATAATATTTTGACTCGTGCTAAGATGTCAATGAATACAAGTTAGATAATAAGTAAAAGACAGTGAATTGCATTCCAAACCACTGTCAGTTATTAAATAGTTCTGAATGCTTGCAGTATACCAAAAGGATAGTTTATATATTAGCCTACAGAATGACACTTCGCATAAAAAATTAGGACTGTGTTTCTGTTATTGTCTCTTTTTAATGACAGCAAAAGTTAATATCCAGAACTATTTATTATGGAAAATTTGAATCCTAAAAGGGAAGATTTTTTTAGATATTTGTTCAGTTACTGTTAGACATAACATTTAAGAAAAAAATAGGACTGATTCTAACAGCAACTTTAGATTAAGGAGTATCAAATATATAAGGGTAAATATAAGTGTTCTATTATTTGATACTCTGCACTAGGTATATAACTAAAATATAAAACCTATGAATATAGTAACAGTACAAGACATAGTATACAAATAGAAAGAGATCAGAATACGTGAATATGTATATAGTTAAAAAATATAAATATGTCTACAAGTGTGGAAGTTTGGCAAAGTGGTTAAAGTGTTCACCTTATAGGCGCAAGGTGCAGGGTTTGATTCTCACATGGTGTAATTGGCTTGACTTGGAATGGCCCACAAGAACAGTTAGTCTGGTACTAATTCATGGACTTATGATCCTATGAACAACTTTACACATAGTAAATAAAACAAAAAAAAAATAGAAAATCATCTTATGTATAAATTAATAAATATGAAAATAATTGACTTCCTCCCCATGGGAGGTAATGTGAGGTACAGGTAAAGATGATTGTAGAGATAATCAGTTTAGTCAAATTACAGTAAAGATTCTGAACACCTGTTTTAACTTTTCTTATTCATAATAACTCACTGTGACACACTTGTTTAAGATGATGCATACTAAAAATATGAGACACATTAATATGAATCAGAAGCATAAACTAAATGTTTTTAGTCTGATCCAGAGTTTGAGAGGTAGTTTGTTCGTCTTTTTCAACAAACTAGGAATATACTATTCCATGGTAGGCTGTTTTAGGGTTATATCATTAGGTGATTTTTTTATTTGTTTCAAAAGTTTGTCTATAGCTGAAGATTTCATATTGTTATATATAAAGTATACAAGTTCTGTACTTGAATGTGATTTCATTATGCCTGTTTTTTTCTCACTTATATACACTTCTGATTTTAAATATGATTTTAAATACAGATCTATTAATAATGGATTGACTAATCCAGTAAAGAGGAGGAGTCTGTTCAAATACTTGCAAGTACATAAAGCTCAAATAGTATTTCTACAGGAAACACATTTACTTAATAAAGATGTAAATAAACTTTCATTTAAGAATTATTTGATTTTAGTAGGTTCTGGTTTTCGAGCTAAAAGAAGAGGTACCCTCATGTTATGGAAGAACTCACCAGTAACGCCTAAAGTAAAAGATGCCTATATTAATAAAAATTATATGTTAAGCATTGTAATAACTGAGTGGAACAGAAAAGTAAATGCATTGGTGAACTCTTATTGGATTCCAGGGGTTGAAGCTAAAGATGCAAAAAATTGCTTAGACACTATAGCTTATTATATGAAAGGTGAAGTCATAGTGGCTGGTGATTTTAATTGTATTTTATCAGACAAAGATTCCACTGCAGATAGAAAGTTGAGAATCACATCTTCAGCTAAATACTTAATACATTTTGTAAATCTAATGAATTTAAAGGATATGTATTAGCCAAGGAAAACAAACTAATTTAAATTTACCTATTATTCATATAGATATGGAACGCAAACAAATATTGATAACATTTTTGACTCAAATAATCTGGTATCATATATCAGAAAAGTTTCATGTTCATTATGGGTTCCTATTATATGATCAAAGACGCATTCTTTCGAATGCACCTTGATCGAACTTGAAAGCTCGAAATGGCAAAATAACAAAACGGCATATAAACGATTTCTTTCCCTGGGCAAGAAATCGCTTGGCTGCCTCCATTACTTTGCAGTGTTCATCACTGTAGTGCGATCTTGGAGTTGGTATATTTAAGTAGGGGGTGTGGGGAGTGAAGCCCCCCACTTTATCTAATGTTTTAAAGTTTAAAGTTTTTTTTTTCTTTTGTGGAACAGCGATTTTTTTCCCTTAGAAAAAAAATCGCTGTTCTAAGTTTTCGGGATGGTAAGCTTTCACTTACATGGGGTCAATAAATCAGCGTTCGCTTTTTTAAGCATTTACTGATTTAATATAGACCCTCCATTATTGGACCATAATGCTGTAATCTTAAATATTATTTTAAAAACTGAAAATTTAATACATCACAGGAAATTATCAGTGTACATTATTAAAACAAAAAGATTGGTATGTTAAAGAGATCAAAAATTTCCTAGAAATAAACATGAATTATAAAGTATCTGACATTGCCCTGTGGAATTCCCTAAAGCCTTACTTAAATGGAAGAGTTACAGGCTGGTATATTAGTAAAATAAGAGCATGGGAGAAAGAATTGAATACACTACAGGCCAAAATTGGAAAACTAAAGTTAAATATAAGACCAAATGACATTATCGGTCAGTCTGAACTTAAAAACTTAAATACAAAATATGTTGAAATTCTAAATGACAAAGTTTCAATAAACCTGAAAAAACGTAAACTTCAGGCATATCCTGTAAATGCTTTAAGCTTGCATAAACCTGCTGTTAGATCAAAGAAAATGAATAAACTAAATCATATCAAAGAAATTATAATGCATATAAATAATAAAAAAGAAAGGAATAGATATTTAAGGTATTCTTGAAGGCTTTAAAATATTTTATGAAAATATAAATAATACAAAAAAACTAGATAATTATGATGTAGTTGAAACTTTTCTAAGGGAAAATATAAATAAAATAATTGAACAAAAAAAAAAACAATCAATAAACTATTCACTTTAACAGAAATAAAAGATCAAATAAAAAAGTTAAAAAATAATAAGGCGCTAGGCTTAGATGGTCTTATACCAGAACTATATAAAATACTACCAGATAATGCAGTTAAAATGTCAGATAAGGTCTATCGAGAAATAAAAACAACTGCTAAAGTCCCTCCCCCTAACATGGAAATATTCCCTTGTACTGCCTATTTTAAAAACAAGATAAGGATCCTTCAAAGTGTTCATCATACCGACAAATTTCACTTTAAAATGTGGACTATACGATGTTCATTTCCATATTAGCTAACCATATTAATCTACTTATACTTTAACAATGATCAAACTGGTTTTATTTTAAATAGACAAGTACAGGATAATATAATAAGAATACATACATTAATAGGCTGTGCAAATAAAAATAAGGAACCTTCTATCATTAGTTTAGTTTTAGAAAAGGCTTTTGACTCAGTTAATTGGTCGTACCTGTTTAAAACACTTAAAGTGTAGACTTTCTTACCTGAAATAAGGGCATTAATTTCTAAAAATGCAAACAAACTTTCAACAAGTTGTCGATAAAATTGTAAGTTTAAATTTTTACTAAATTTTATGCTTATTAAGATGGTAACCAAAAGACACCGTGGAGCCAATTCCTAAGAGGCCCGATAGGATCCTCAGCCCACCGTCCGACCGTGCTCCATTGGAGTAAGGGGCCTCGGTAGATGCCATGTTGACGGTGGCGGCCACCAAGAGGGAACTTGCTCAGGAGAGTTCCTCAGTCCATCCCCAGGCAAGGAGTCTCGGATGATGGACCGCTTGGGAAGCCGGATGTTTAGTTCAGCGACCTTCTCGGTAAGGGCGCTGAACTACCTGGCACATGTCATTAGGATGCAGCGAGATCTCATTAAAGAATACGCTGCATCTCCCCCAGAGTCCATGTCGGAGGAGGACAGGGTGCTGCACTCCACCCGCATGGCCACTCTTAGGTCAGTTACTAATACCTCTATGCGGCTACTCTCCCACGCTACGGAAGGCACCGCTAGAGCTGCAGGGGCAGGCCTAGTCACTAGACGTCAGGCCTGGCTCCGTCACTGCGATTTTTCTGAGCCCTTCAAAGCGTCATTTAGCGCCCCTTTGATGGTTCTGCTCTCTTTGGCAAAACCGTTGGCGTTGACCCAGAGCGAGAAGGACGGGAAGACGCTGTCTGCCGTCGGAATCGCTTCTCTGCACCCCAGAGGCCCTACTCTAGGAACCAAAAGGGTCAAAGAAGATGTGGTTCCGAAGTCGCAGTCCCAGCCTGCTCCGGACAACCAGTCCTTCCGTGGCAGAGGAGGACAGGGAGGACGCCGCCCTAGAGGCAGAGGGGCTCCCAGAAACTTCGGGTCCAGGAACCTTTCTCTGAACGGCCCGCAGCAACCCTGAGGGGTTGCCCGGCTGCTCCACTCTGGAGGCAGTCGGGGAACGTTTTTCGGGCCACCTAGCGGCATGGGAGTCCATAACATCAGACCGCTGCCTTCCCCAAATCATATCCAGAGGATATCGCATCCCCTTTCTTCACTTTCCAAAGTTGAAGTCCTCCCAGACGCCTCCACCCGGTCAACGGGAGGCGCTGGCAGAAATTGACCATCTGCTGAAGAGAAGAGCCATCCAGCCCGGCCCCCCAGACCAGATGGGAGCAGGGTTCTACGCCAGGTGCTTTTTAGTGCCAAAAACGGGGAACTAAGACCAATTCTAGACCTTTCTCTCTTGAATCTGGCAGTCCCCAAAGAAAAATTCGAATGGTCACTCTGCAATCTATTCTCCCCTTCTGGGAGAAAATCACTGGATATGCTCGATAGACCTCAAAGACGCTGCATCACCACATCCTGATGGACAGGCGCCCAGGAGGTTCCTCCGCTTCCGGCTGGGAGCCAGTCACTACCAGTTCGGGTCCTTCCCTTTGGTCTCACCACAGCCCCCAGGGTGTTCACCAAAGTATTAGCAGTGGTAGCGGCCCACCTGAGGCTTCAGGGGTGCAGGTCTTTCCCTACCTGGACGACTGGCTTCACCGCCCCAACAAGGCATCTACTATTATTGGTGAGACTCCTTTCTCCATCTTGCTCCCTTTCTGGGCATTACAATAAATACAAAGAAATCCAACCTGGCCCACACAGCTCTTAGATTTTATACGGGCCAGGCTAGACACAAGGAGTTTACGAGCCTTCCTCACTGCGGACAGAGTTCAAAATCTGCAGCTCCAGGTGCGGGGCATTCTCCACTCAAGTTCTGTTCCGGCGGAGTTGGTCCTGAGGGCTCTAGGTTCCATGGCATCTGCTATAGCACTTCTCCCTCTTGCCAGGCTCAATATGCGCATCCTACAGTGGACTCTCTTAGTACAGTGGTCATACCTTGCTCTCCCTATGCATCATCCCATTGCGATCAGCAAGGCTTGCAAGCGGTCCCTCCTGTGGTGGCTTCACTCTCCAGATCTCCATGGGGGCCACACATTTTGTGCTTCTCCCCCTCTCGCCACGGTGACCACGGACGCCTCCCGCCTCGGGTGGGGGGCATTTTATGGCCGGACCGTCCAAGGCACGTGGAACGATTCAGAGACCTTACTGCATATCAACGTTCTAGAGATGAGAGCAGTGCTCTTGGCGTTGCTAGCACTTCAGGACTTTCTTCCCTTGGGAACAATTGCGATTCAATCGGACAACATGTCTGTGGTCTGGTACATCAACAAGCAAGGGGGAACAAGGTCTTACCCCCTTTGTCGAGAAGCCATGAGAGTTTGGGAATGGGCAATCTCCACCAACCGCTTTCTAATAGCAACGCAGTTTCCGGGTCGGTCCAACATCCTGGCGGACAAGCTCAGTCGCACCATTCTGACCCCTTACGAGTGGTCTCTCAATTTTCAAGTAGCGGAACGCATATTCGCATGGTGGGGAACTCCTTCATGCGATCTTTTTGCCTCTCCCTCAAACACCAAGTGCGACAGTTTTTTCGCTCTGATACCTCCTCCAGGAGGTTCCCCAAGAGACGCTCTGGTGCATGCTTGGCCACCCGGTCTTCTGTATGCTTATCCACCTTTGCCTCTGATGCTCCAAGTTCTTCAGAAAGCCTCTCGGGTGGGTTGCAGAATGATTCTCATTGCTCCGTTTTGGCCTCGACAGATCTGGTTCCCCGTTCTAAGGTCTCACTCGGTGAATCCTCCTTGGATTCTAGATCCCATTCCGGATCTGATATCCCATCCATCCTGCATACCTCCTCCGAATCTGGACAACCTGATGCTGACCGCTTGGCTGCTCCAGTTCCACTCTTGATCAGGACTCCCGGTATTTCGTCACCTGTTAAAGCAATTCTGGTGGCAGCTCATAAACCGTCCACTAGGAAGGTCTACCGCAGCAAGTGGAAACGGTTTTCTTTGTGGGCGGCAAGGCCTGAATCCCTTCACGGTTCCTCTCCCTTAGTGCTTGACTTTCTAACCACTCTTTTAACGATGGTGCCAGCAGTTCCACAGTCAAAGTACAACTGGCGGCAATTTCTCATTATCACATTGGCCATGACTCTAATCCTCTTATGTCAGCCAAATTGTGTAAAATTTTCCTTAAAGGTACTTTTCTTCTCAGGCCCCCTGTAAAACAAGCGGTTCCTCCTTGGGACCTCTCTTTGGTTCTCCAGGCCTTGACCGCCCTTTCGAACCAGCTGCTACGGTGGATCTCAAATTCTTGTCTTACAAGACAGCCTTTTTGGTAGCCATTACATCGGCCAAGAGAGTTTCAGAGCTTCAAGCATTATCAGCTAAACCTCCTTACTTGGTATTTCATCCGGACCGTGTCTACCTCAGGACCAACCCGTCCTTTCTTCCTAAAGTTGCTTCTGAAGCAAACATTAATCAGTCCATTAACCTCCCTGTTTTCTTCCCTAAATATGAAAACAAAGGGGAATATAAGCTTCACTCATTAGATGTCCACAGGCAACTTAGATTTTATCTAAACAGGACAGCTGGTCATAGGCAATCCGACCAGTTGTTTATTTCCTTTGCAAAATTTAATTTGGGCAAGCCAATTTCTAAAGTTTCTCTGTCTCGCTGGATTTCACAGTGCATCTTATTGGCTTATCAAGCTTCAGGAAGGCCCGCACCGGAGGGTGTTCATGCCCATTCAACCCGGTCAGTATCTACCTCGGCAGCCTTCAAGGCTAGGATTCCTCTAGATGATATTTGTGCAGCAGCCACGTGGGCTTCATCTCATACTTTTATCTCCCACTATAAGTTGGATCTTGCATCTAGGGGTAGAGCATCATTTGGCTCCGCGGTGCTCCGGAATATCCTTCCATGATGGCCGCCCAAGATTCAGGTAGCTGGGGACTCTGTCCCACAGGTTGCAGACAAATGAATCTCCTACTTCAGATTTAGAAGTTATGTACTCACCATAACGTTCCATCTGAGTAGGTGTATTCATTTGTCTGCAACCATCCCGCCCTCCTATCCCCCTGGCCTTTCAGTTTCCTGCATATTATTCTGTTACCCTTTTCAGGGTGTTGTTGCTGTTGGCAAACTCGATCTGAGGTCATGAGGGTAGAGCAGGGCATTATGGGTGAGGGGAGGAGCTGAGAGCTTGGATCCATAGCTGGAAAACCATGCCGGTTCGGATCCGATATCGGATCCATAACCCACAGGTTGCAGACAAATGAATACACCTACTCAGATGGAACGTTATGGTGAGTACATAACTTCTAATTCTCACATGGTGTAATTGGCTTGACTTGGAATGGCCCACAAGAACAGTTAGTCTGGTACTAATTCATGGACTTATGATCCTATGAACAACTTTACACATAGTAAATAAAACAAAAAAAATAGAAAATCATCTGATGTATAAATTAATAAATATGAAAATAATTGACTTCCTCCCCATGGGAGGTAATGTGAGGTAAAGGTAAAGATGATTGTAGAGATAATCAGTTTAGTCAAATTACAGTAAAGATTCTGAACACCTGTTTTAACTTTTCTTATTCATAATAACTCACTGTGACACACTTGTTTAAGATGATGCATACTAAAAATATGAGACACGTTAATATGAATCAGAAGCATAAACTAAATGTTTTTAGTCTGATCCAGAGTTTGAGAGGTAGTTTGTTCGTCTTTTTCAACAAACTAGGAATATACTATTCCATGGTAGGCTGTTTTAGGGTTATATCATTAGGTGATTTTTTTATTTGTTTCAAAAGTTTGTCTATAGCTGAAGATTTCATATTGTTATATATAAAGTATACAAGTTCTGTACTTAAATGTGATTTCATTATGCCTGTTTTTTTCTCACTTATATACACTTCTGATTTTAAATATGATTTTAAATACAGATCTATTAATAATGGATTGACTAATCCAGTAAAGAGGAGGAGTCTGTTCAAATACTTGCAAGTACATAAAGCTCAAATAGTATTTCTACAGGAAACACATTTACTTAATAAAGATGTAAATAAACTTTCATTTAAGAATTATTTGATTTTAGTAGGTTCTGGTTTTCGAGCTAAAAGAAGAGGTACCCTCATGTTATGGAAGAACTCACCAGTAACGCCTAAAGTAAAAGATGCCTATATTAATAAAAATTATATGTTAAGCATTGTAATAACTGAGTGGAACAGAAAAGTAAATGCATTGGTGAACTCTTATTGGATTCAGGGTTGAAGCTAAAGATGCAAAAAATTGCTTAGACACTATAGCTTATTATATGAAAGGTGAAGTCATAGTGGCTGGTGATTTTAATTGTATTTTATCAGACAAAGATTCCACTGCAGATAGAAAGTTGAGAATCACATCTTCAGCTAAATACTTAATACATTTTGTAAATCTAATGAATTTAAAGGATATGTATTAGCTAAGGAAAACAAACTAATTTAAATTTACCTATTATTCATATAGATATGGAACGCAAACAAATATGGATAACATTTTTGACTCAAATAATCTGGTATCATATATCAGAAAAGTTTCATGTTCATTATGGGTTCCTATTATATGATCAAAGACGCATTCTTTCGAATGCACCTTGATCGAACTTGAAAGCTCGAAATGGCAAAATAACAAAACGGCATATAAACGATTTCTTTCCCTGGGCAAGAAATCGCTTGGCTGCCTCCATTACTTTGCAGTGTTCGTCACTGTAGTGCGATCTTGGAGTTGGTATATTTAAGTAGGGGGTGTGGGGAGTGAAGCCCCCCACTTTATCTAATGTTTTAAAGTTTTTTTTTTCTTTTGTGGAACAGCAATTTTTTTCCCTTAGAAAAAAAATCGCTGTTCTAAGTTTTCGGGATGGTAAGCTTTCACTTACATGGGGTCAATAAATCAGCGTTCGCTTTTTTAAGCATTTACTGATTTAATATAGACCCTCCATTATTGGACCATAATGCTGTAATCTTAAATATTATTTTAAAAACTGAAAATTTAATACATCACAGGAAATTATCAGTGTACATTATTAAAACAAAAAGATTGGTATGTTAAAGAGATCAAAAATTTCCTAGAAATAAACATGAATTATAAAGTATCTGACATTGCCCTGTGGAATTCCCTAAAGCCTTACTTAAATGGAAGAGTTACAGGCTGGTATATTAGTAAAATAAGAGCATGGGAGAAAGAATTGAATACACTACAGGCCAAAATTGGAAAACTAAAGTTAAATATAAGACCAAATGACATTATCAGTCAGTCTGAACTTAAAAACTTAAATACAAAATATGTTGAAATTCTAAATCACAAAGTTTCAATAAACCTGAAAAAATGTAAACTTCAGGCATATCCTGTAAATGCTTTAAGCTTGCATAAACCTGCTGTTAGATCAAAGAAAATGAATAAACTAAATCATATCAAAGAAATTATAATGCATATAAATAATAAAAAAGAAAGGAATAGATATTTAAGGTATTCTTGAAGGCTTTAAAATATTTTATGAAAATATAAATAATACAAAAAAACTAGATAATTATGATGTAGTTGAAACTTTTCTAAGGGAAAATATAAATAAAATAATTGAACAAAAAAAAAACAATCAATAAACTATTCACTTTAACAGAAATAAAAGATCAAATAAAAAAGTTAAAAAATAATAAGGCTAGGCTTAGATGGTCTTATACCAGAACTATATAAAATACTACCAGATAATGCAGTTAAAATGTCAGATAAGGTCTATCGAGAAATAAAAACAACTGCTAAAGTCCCTCCCCCTAACATGGAAATATTCCCTTGTACTGCCTATTTTAAAAACAAGATAAGGATCCTTCAAAGTGTTCATCATACCGACAAATTTCACTTTAAAATGTGGACTATACGATGTTCATTTCCATATTAGCTAACCATATTAATCTACTTATACTTTAACAATGATCAAACTGGTTTTATTTTAAATAGACAAGTACAGGATAATATAATAAGAATACATACATTAATAGGCTGTGCAAATAAAAATAAGGAACCTTCTATCATTAGTTTAGTTTTAGAAAAGGCTTTTGACTCAGTTAATTGGTCGTACCTGTTTAAAACACTTAAAGTGTAGACTTTCTTAACTGAAATAAGGGCATTAATTTCTAAAAATGCAAACAAACTTTCAACAAGTTGTCGATAAAATTGTAAGTTTAGTCACAAATTGGAACAGATTCTTCTTTACCATGGAAGAACTTTTTATGCTTATTAAGATGGTAATTCTCCTTAAAATATTGTTTGTTTTACAATCTTTAGTACTATCTCCAACAAAAAAAATTGATGAAGAAGATAAAGAATAATATATTTAATTGTTTTGACATCCTACTAATCCAAGAGTTGTCTTTTGGCTTGCTTGTGGTGAGGAAGCTTCCCCAGACACTTTTCAGTTTGCACACCTGCAACATACTTGGTCTACCTGCATCATCGCAGCTCACCCCCCCCCCCCCCCCGCAACTGCAACATTGCCAGATAAAACCACTGATATGGTCTGGTTTCTCCCTACAGTTATTGTAAGCCAAGAATATCAATTTTTAATAAGGATACCTACAGACAAGTCTGCATAGCACACTTGGTCTACCTGCATCATTGCAGCTCGTGTCCCTCCCCCCATAACAGCTGCAGTATTGCCAGATAAAACCACTGCTATGGTCCAGTTTCTCCCTACAGTTATTGCAAGCCAAGAATAACACTTTTTAATAAGGATACCTACCAGACAAGTCTGCATGGCACACTTGGTCTACCTGCATCATCGTAGCTCGGGTCCCCCCCCCAGCAACTGTAGCATTGCCAGATAAAACCACTGCTATGGTCCAGTTTCTCCCTACAGTTATTGCAAGCCAAGAATAACACTTTTTAATAAGGATACCTACCAGACAAGTCTGCATAGCACACTTGGTCTACCTGCACGATCTCAGCTCGGGTCTCCCTCCCCCCCAGCAACTGCAACATTGCCAGATAAAATGACTGCTATGGTCTGGTTTCTCCCTACAGTAATTGCAAGCCAAGAATAACACGTTTTAATAAGGATACTTACCAGACAAGTCTGCATAGCACACTTGGTGTACCTGCATCATTGCAGCTCGGGTTCCTACACCCCCCCCCCCCTCCAGCAACTGCAACATTGCCAGATAAAACCACTGCTATGGTCCGGTTTCTCCCTACAGTTATTGCAAGCCAAGATTAACACTTTTTAATAAGGATACCTACCAGACAAGTCTGCATAGCACACTTGCAATACCTGCATCATCGCAGCTCGGGTCCCCCCCACCCCAGCAATTGCAACATTGCCAGATAAAACCACGGCTATGGTCCGGTTTCTCCCTGCAGTTATTGCAAGCCAAGAATAACACTTTTTATACCTACCAGACAAGTCTGCATAGCACACTTGGTCTACCTGCATCATCGCAGCTCGGGTTCCTACCCCCTCCTCCAGCAACTGCAACATTGCCAGATAAAACCACTGCTATGGTCCAGTTTTTCCCTACAGTTATTGCAAGCCAAGACTAACACTTTTTTAATAAGGATACCTACCAGATAAGTCTGCATAGGTGACTGGATATTTACAGTTCTTGTTATTAGCAGATATGGTCCTTAACAGTTATGTTTTAAACATTGTGTCTGGTTATTTACATTTTCTTTTAAAGCACATTTGTTACTTTTACTAGTTATTTTTTAAACATTGTTTTGGCCGGCTTGCACACCTGCAATGGCTCCCCCCAGGCAACTATAGCTTTGTTTATTGCCACTGGATGGCATAACTTAACAATATACTTGCTGTATCTTGTCCCAAATAGATCTGCCTCCACACTGAATACTTGTAAAGTAAGGCAAGGACCATTTACTTGGTGTATTTTGTCCCCCAGATAGATTTACCTTCCTCTCTATTACTTGCACACCAAGGCCATAAAGTAGTGTTTCTGCAACTAACTGCTTACACTCCTAATTTCCTACTTCTACCTCTTCCTTGCTTACACTTACATTACAGCTCAAAGGCTTCCACTTCTTATGCTGATTGCTTTTCTTTGCAGTCTTCTGTGAGGACGTGGGCCAGATTTCTACTTAATTTTTCTGGTTATACCTTCCCCCATTTTGTATCTCCCTCCTTTAACTCCCTCCTCCCCCATGCAAATTAACTAGTCTATATTAGTGGGTCTGCTTGAGCGGCGCCATTTTGAAAGTTCTCTTTTGGCCTGCTTGTGGTGAGGAAACTTCCCCAGACCCTTTTCAGTGTGACTGCATAAGTATAAGTAGATTAAACTAGTGCAGTACAGCCAAACAGACACATTTGGTGTAAACAGAACAAGTGAAAAGATACATTTGGTGTACAAAGAAAGGAAACAAGTAAGCCCAGGGATATAATTGGAGTTAGTGTTAGCCCCTCTGCGCTCGCTGTGCTTGGGCTCTCTCCGCTCCCCTCCCTGCCCCCTATTCCCAACCGCCCCACTAGTGTTACATTTCAACTAAACTTAGCCACTCCCCTCATGCTGACCACCAATCACTGAATCAACCCCACCCCTGTACTCATTTCCTTCTCTTCCACTATTCCACATCCTGTAAAGCACAGTCTTCCATCTAGCTACCTTACAATCACAAACAACACCTCTCATCATCCACCACACCCACCCTATCCCAAGCAGATCTCTCACTTATGACCAAACCCAACCAAACTGTGCCCAAACTACCAAACTCACATACACCTCTTACTATTGCTCCTGGGTATATCCACCCTCCCACTGCTAACTTCTGTCACCAATCACCAAAAACAACTTAATTTTATCCACATACCAAGAAAAACTACTTCCACTAACATTATTACAACACACACCATTTTACTCATCTAGTCCCATATCACTACCAAACCTTCTTTATTCACCACTATGCACACAGATTACAGCCATCACGCTACCAGTCCGAAACAACTGTAAAGAACTTTAAGACCCTAAACGAACTACTCAAACTCTATTTTTACCTCAGAATCCAACTCATTAGCTGCGGTGATATACACCCAAACCCAGGCCCACAAAATCTAGGAGCCCCAACCCTCAACCTGAATGATACCCTACTCCACCAAGACAAATCCACGCTCCTCATTTTAAATTTAAATGTCAGAAGTATACTAAACAAAGTTCACGACCTTCATGTACTACTCTCCTTTTATCAACCTGAGATAGTCATACTTGCAGAGACTTGGCTTAAACCAGGCAACCACAAGAATAAAATCACTCCACCAGGTTACAATATAATTCGTAGTGATAGAATAGGTAAAAAGGGGGAGGGGTTGCTATAGTGTATAAATCTCACTTCATACTTGAGAAAGTAGACATAACAACTCCAGACCTCAATATAGTTGAATTCACTCTAATAAAAATAAAACTTAATGATAGTAAACACATCAACATCGTAGGGTGCTACATCCCTCCAGGCAACAATATCCCCATTACAGAAAAACTCCTAGAATGGATATCTAACTCCCTCCACAGGGAAAGCATAGTATTAGGGACCTTAGTACTGACTGGCAAAACTGTTCCAGTCATAACCCACTCTCCCATATTAACCTACATGGCCTAACCCAACTCATCACTTCCCCCACAAGAACAGACAAGAGAACCAAACACCAATCCACTCTAGATTGGATACTCGTATCCCCCCCAACACTGATATCCTTAGCAGGATGTCTACCAGGCACCCTGAGTGACCACCAAGCCACATTCTTACTCGGATCAAAATCACCACAACTGACCCAAATATCTACATGCATAATTAGAAACAAAAAACACTTTAACTGCTCCAACTTTATAAATGACCTAAAATGTGCAACTGGACCCCCCCCCCCTAAAAAAACTACCTCTTGATGAAGCTGTACTATATTTCAGTACTACCTTCTTAAACACCCTTAACCATCACGCCCCCTCCAGAACAACAAGAATTAAAACTAAATATGCCCCCTGGTTAACTCCAGACACAAGATCCCTCCTCAAAAAAAGAAACAAAGCCTGGACCAACTAGCTCAACAGTAAATCCCAATTGAACAAACAAATATACGTTGAACTACGTAATAAAGCCAAAAAACTCACCAAAACAGACAGAACATCTTACTACCAAAAGTTACAGGATAAGCACAGGAACAACCCACAAAAGTTTTGGGCAGCAATTAACTCTGTTCTACAACCAGGTAAAACAACAACCCCAACCCCAAAAATAGATAATCAAGAAGACATCCCCACTCAATTTAATAAATACTTTAACAAAACCATCCAGACTCTTGCAAACAACCAACCCTATGACAACATCCCCACCCCTGCAAATCCACCCCCCCACCCCGAACTAAAGTTCAGCTTCCACTCAGAACCAACCAAATCCATTGAAAAACTACTCCGCAAGCTCAAACCAATGTCTCTAGCCACAGATAAATTACCCGCTGAATACCTCTGACTGGCTGCAGAAACCATGTCATATCCTGTCTCCATCCTAATTAACAGATCCATCTCCGAGTGTATAGTACCCAAGCTATGGAAAATATCACATATCATCCATCAACATAAAGGGGGAACCTTCCTGAAACTCAATAACTACCGCCCTATAGCCATACTGCCCCCTTTATCTAAAGTTTTAGAGAGGGTAATACACAAGCAACTAATGAAATATCTCCTAGAAAATAATCTAATAGCAACACAACAACATGGCTTTAGACCCTTCCACAGCACCTCCACCAACAGAATTCACCAACATTGTCAATACTCACAGAAACAACGGACTCCTTGTATCTGCCACCTTCCTTGATTTGTCCAAAGCATTCGATATGGTTAACCACAATAAACTCCTTCTTTCACTAGCAACTCTAAACCTTACCACCCCTGCCATCTCCTGGTTCAAAAACTACCTAGAGGGAATGAAACAAGCTGTTATGTGGCAAAACCAACTCTCCCCCTCCTTACCAGTCTCCCAAGGAGTACCCCAAGGCTTCATCCTGGGGCCACTTCTTTTTACCCTCTTCACCAATCAGCTCCCAAACAGTATTCCTAAAGCCTCAATAATGCAATATGCAGATGATACCACCATGATATGCACAGCCAAATCAATTGACATCCTTCACTCCCTAACACAAGAATGTTTTTCCCCTAGCAGAAACTTGGATTACAAACCAAAGGCTCATTCTGTACCCAAGTAAAACAAAGCTAGTACTCTTTCGCTCCCACAGAGCCACACCTCCCACTGATTCTTTCTTCATCTCCTCCTTTAACAAGACCACAATCACCCCCACAAATCATACCGAACTCTTAGGGGTTGAAATAGATAATCACCTTAGATTTGACCTACATATTTCTATAAGTTATAGAAATATGTAGGTCAAATCTAAGGTGATTATTTCAAGCCCTAAGAGTTTGGTATGATTTGTGGGGGTGATTGTGGTTGTGTTGACTACCTAGCCACCGAACAGGTCGAGGAAGAGCGGTGTCACTGGTGCCAGATTCTGAAGCGGCTCATAGACGTTTTGATATTCCTAGCTGAGCATGGTCTTGTTATAAGGGGCGCAGATGAGATCATTGGTTCCGCTCATAATGGTAACCTTGGCATCATTGAGCTGTTGGCAGAGTATGGTACTCTGCTGGCTAGCCATATTAGAAAGTATACGAACCGTGGGAAAGGTCACGTTTCTTATTTGTCATCCACAATTTTCGAGGAACTGGTGAAGCTCATGGGACAAAAGGTGCAGGGCACCATCCTGAAAGAAGCCAAGGAGGCTAAGTATTTTTCTGTCTCTATTGACTCGACACCTGAAGTATCACACCTTGATCAGCTAACGATTGTTATCCAGTACGTTCTGCCGTCGGGCATGGTTGAACAGTTCCTGACATTCATGCCTATGATGATGAGACACGGCAGAGCAGATGGCTAGCATACTTCTGAACTTTCTGAAGGAAAAAGGCTTGGATATTGCTAACTGAAGAGGCCAGTCTTATGACAATACGTCAAACATGTCAGGACGGTACAATGGTGTCCAGGCAATTGTGAAGCGAGAATGTAAATATGCCACTTTTATTCCATACTGCAACCACAGCCTAAACCTGGTAGGAGATCAGGCTGTTGAAAGCTGCGGTGGCTGTACCAGGTTTTTCAATTTTGTCAATGGACTATATGTATTCCTGTCTGACTCAACATATCGCTGGCAGCGACTAAAGAATTTCTGCACGCTGACGCTCAAGGGTTTGCCTGGAACTCGATGGTGTGAAAGTGCAGATGCTGTCAAAACACTGGTAGAAGGGTGGAAGAGCATTCAGGAAGTCCTGGATGAGCTTGCAGCAGATAAGGAGCAGAAGGCAGATATGAGAAATCAGGCCGAGGGATTTTTGCGCAGGATGGACGAACTTGAGACAGCAGTTATGGTGACTGCCTGGAACGATATCCTTGGCCATCTCAACAGTACAAGCATTCGCCTCCAAGATCCTACAGTCAGCCTGAATATGGCAGCTGGCTTGATGGCATCACTGGTCGACATGGTTCAGTTTGCATGGGACAGATTTGATGTGTATGAGCAGATGGTGACCGAAAAGGTTCAACACGGCGAATACAAGGCTGAGCAGCGTTGAGGCCGTAAGTGAAAACGAATGCCTGATGAAGGAGCTGCAAACGAAGCAGACCTCAGCCCAAGGGAAACGTTCAAAACTCAGACATATATGGTCATGATTGAACTGGAAAAGCAGATGAAGGCGTATGAAGATATTTGTAAAACATTCAGATTTCTCTCAGAGCTAACGTCATTGAGCATTGAGCAGATCGAGGACAAAGCTAAGAATCTCGTTTCCTCGTATCCTGATGACTTGAAAGACACACTGGTGGCTGAACTGATACAGTTTGCTGCATTTATGAGCATTCAGAAACCAGTGACTGTGAATGATCAGCAGAGCTTACCATGTACAAGCTTCTGTCATCGTTGAATCTTTCTCAGACATTTCCAAATGTCGAGATTGGGTTGTGCATCTATCTGTGCATGATGGTGTCCAATGCCTACGGCGAGTGGAGCTTCTCAAAATTGGGAATAGTCAAAGGAGAGCTGCGGTCCTCAATGGGTCAGGAAAGGCTAAGCATGTTGGCGCTTATGAGCATTGAGCATGAGCTGCTGCGCAGCCTTGACTTCACTGACACAATCAAAGAATTTGCGCTTGCTAAGGCTCAAAAAACAGCAATATAAGTAAGCAGCACTAGCGCAGTAGTAAGAGTGACAATATGCCTAAGTATACTAGGTTAAGTTGATCTGGTTTAGCCTTTTCTGCATTAAGTGCACTTTTCAGACAATTGCTATTGAATGTTGATGTTACATAGCTGGATGTTAATCTCGAGTTGTTACGATAATATGTCGACACGTCGTTATTATTATTATTCATGTTCAATAAAGGCTGGCTGGTTGGGTCGCAAGCAATTAAGGCTTCTTGGTTGGTCTGAGTGCGCATGTACGGTGACTGTTGAATGCACATGCACCAATGCCGAGAAAAAATAGGCCCTTTTTGCGCTGCAGCATCAGGGCCAATTGGTTCTTAATCCGGCCTTGTCTATAACCATAAAAAAGTACATAAAAAACTTGGCCTACTGTATCACAATAAAAAATTCCTCACTGACCACTCCAAAACTACAATAGCAAGGACTCGCCTACTGTTCACCCTACTTTATGCCTCCCCCGTGCTTACAAATCTCCGCAAATCCGACCTAACCAAACTTGATAGTTGTTATAAGATAGCCAAATTCGCTACAACCTCTCCCATGAGAACACATCACTGTGAATGCCTAAAAATACTCAATTGGCTAGAACTACTACTACTACTTCAATTCAGTCAACTATCACTAGCCCACAAAAATAATACATAACTCTGAAAACATCCCAGCCCTACACAATCTTTTGCAACCCTATACAACCGCCAGGCCCTTGAGGTCTAGCACACAAAACCTCTTCAAAGTAACCAAATATAACAATGAAGCTGGTAAGTCTGTCTACAACCACTGTATAGCAAAAACCTGTAACTCCCTTCCTGCCCACATAACTGACAACAAATCCTCATCACAGTTCAAGAAACTTGTTAAAACTCACTTTTTGAATAATCTACTGTGCTCCTGTATCCCCCCTGGCTAATGTCTCAGTAGAACACTTCACCTAACTTAAGTAACTCTGCTAAGCCAACCAATCATAGTACTGTACCCACTTAGGACTGTTAATCTACTTCTCATCCCATCTCTCCAGGAGTTTGGGAAAACTTTGTTCTCTTGGAGCTTTTCTCCCGGGGCCTTCACTGAAAATGGACTTCTAATCCAGTTGGACTCTCCTGGTCAACAAATGTAAAATAAATAAATAAATAAATAAAATAAGCGTTTCCTTTGATTAGTGTAGAAACGGTTGGGATAATGGTGGAATTGGATTCTCTGAGATTCAATTGTATGCTACTTAAACAGTTGTAAAAGTTATAGCGTTGTGGAAAATTCATCTTATGATTAAAAATGGAAGCAAATACATCAAGAAATGATATTAACAAATAATAAATATATCACAACCAGACATACACAAATAGTCCCTAATAGTTTTATCTGGTTATTAATAGCGTTTTGCATAAAAATGGGGCCTGTTACAGTATTACAAAACTACTGTCGTATGGTACATAAACAAGCAAGGAGGAACTAAGTCATACCAGCTGTGCAGGTTGGCTCAGATTGTGTGGGATCTGGCGACACAGGTGAACATGTCCCTTCAAGGAATATACATTCCATCACAGGAGAATGTCCTGGCAGACTAACTAAGCAGGTCCATTGAAGACCCACATGAATGAAACCTCAACAAACAGATCTTCCTAGACATAGTCCATGGGCGGGGAACACCACAAATAGACTTATTTGCCCAGGAGAACAACAGACACCTTCTGCTGTTTTGCACAAGGACTCCTTGCCCCTTTGCATGGAAGACAGATGTGCACTCTTTTCAATGGATGGGGAAGTTTCTTCATGCCTTCCTTCCACTTCCTGTATTACCAAATGTTTTACTAAAGATCCAAAAAGAAAAGCCAAAAATTCTACTGGTGAATTAATTTTGATCAAGGCAGCATTGGTTCCCCGTTCTATCACTTACCCAGGGTCAATCATCACAAGCTACCCTACATAGTGGACCTGATCACATAACAGATGAGCTCACTGCTTCACCTTGACTTTTCTTCCCTCAATATAAGCTTATGGATGATAGGATTCTGATCCCTTCTAGACACCAATTTTCTGAGGATGTGGTTTGGGCTCTCCAGAGGGAAGGGGACCCACACTATGAAACTTCTACCTAGACAAATGGAAGAGACTTTCTATATGGTGTAATCCTAACAGTAAGCACCCCATAAAATCAGAGGTTCCTCCTGTCTTATTATATGTGTGTGAGCTCATGAAAAGAGGTCTGGCATACTTCTGTATTAAAGCCCATCTTTCAGCCTATCTTCCCTTCAACCTCCCTGTTATGCCCAGTCAAGATGTCAATTTCTAAAAATGATATTGCACTAAAACCCCATGAGAAAGCTTGTGCCTCCACAGTGGGACCTCAAATGTGTGATAGAAAAACTCTTTCTGACTCCTTCTGAGCCAACTGCTTCTTCCACTCTGAGATTCTGCTAGGAGAGTCTCAGAACTACAGGCTATCATGGCTGTCCTGCCCTTTCTTATTTTTCACAAGGACAAGAATGTCCCTGAGGGTCAACTCCTCTTTCATACCTAAAGTTGTAAATTAAATGTCCTTCAGCCAAGCCATTAGTCTACCTACTTTCTTTCCCAACCCACAGAATAGGGGTGTATGGCTCTGGGTTCCTATCATGTCATCGAACATTTACAAGTTCGAACCACATATGGTTGAGACCATATGTTCGAATTTGTAAAAGTTCGAGCGTGTGAATGGAACTCTCCATAGGCGGAGGTTTCCATTCACTTCAATGTGGTGCGATCTCAGAGTTGGTATATTTAAGTAGTGGGGGGGGGGGTGCAGGGGGGCTTGCCCCCTGCTTACAACAGTTTATTTTGTTGTCCGTTATATATTTTTTTTTAGGTAGTCGAAGTTATGTAACTTCGAACATAATGGTTCGACCATTAGGTGTTCAAAGTTATATAACTTCGACTATGTGATATAGATCCTATGGCTCCTGCATTCCCTAGATGTGCACAACCAGCTAAGATTTTACTTGGACAAGACTAAGTCTAGTCATAAGTACAACCGTTTGTCTCTTTCATGGACTCTAAGTTGGGCCAGCCAGTATCTAAACAAGCCATTGCAAGCTGGATTTCTAAGTCCATTTATTTTTGTTACCCACACCATGGCAAATTCTTGTCCTGCTTGTCATGGCTCACTCTACTAGAGAAGTGGCCTATTCTGGTGTCTACTACAAAGAGGTAGATTCCAAAACAATCCTGGAAGCTGCTACCTGGTCTTTTCTGCACATGTTCACTAAACACTACAGAATAGATGCTTTTTCAAGGTCCAGGATTGCCTTCACTAAATCAGTCCTTTCTGGACTCATGGACAATTCTCACCATTCTCAACCATCCTCCCTTCCATCTACCTTAAGTTTTGTGACTCATCCATTTCTTTGGAATACTGAAACACTGATTTCAGTCAAGAGATAGTGCAACTGTGTAAGAACTTACCATAGCAGTGGATGTCCTAATGATCACTGTTGCAGTATTCCTTCCACCCTGCCTTCTCCCTTTCTGGTTTCTACTCTTCTTCTCCTTTACATCTGCCTTGTCTGGCAAGATCCTAGGATCGGGGGGTCCTCACATCTCCTACTTCACCCCTCCTAGCAGACACCTTGTCTCTCAAATGTTCTCAGGCTGCTGGCTTGGAGATAGTCTGTGGATTTATGCTCATACATCCATTAATATGCCCTTATTCTTGTGAGCTGTGGTCATACTTTGGATGCATGTTCCATGGAAGGTTAAAGCTTTGGTACTCCAGCTGGACATCAGCAATGGAAACCCTTCTGCTTGGAGTACTGCAACAATGATCAGAAGGACATCTACTGTTATAATACGTTCTTAGATAATTATGTACTTTCTTAACATGGAATACTGGTTTTCTCATTGCTCTAAAGTCTGCTAAGAGAATATGAGTTAACCCTACCTTATTTTTTACCAGGACATGGTTTCTTTGAGAACTAATAGGTTCATAGGTAGGTACTAGGCTATTGGCCCTAGGGCATAATCAAGCCTAGCCAAAAATTTTCTGCTTTTGCCTCCCTCCCAAGTGGTTTAGTTACCTGCGCCCCTGTCTAGCAGGGCCACAGAAGTGATTCCCTGGATGAATTTCCTGTTTCCCATCCACTCATCAAAATTCCTCTTGAAGAGCGCTAACGAGGAGCTCTGCCTCACATATATGGGGACCTTATTCCAGAGCAAGGGGAATCTCTGGGACACGAATCTGTCCCTCCAAGTCCTGTTTATTGTTGATGTCAGGTTTACGTCCCTTGAGCATGTAGCTCTGGTTGATTGAGGTTTCCTTAGGTGGAGCATTTCTAGCAATTTGGCATTTGACATAGCCTTGTATGTCGGGCAGAGATCACCTCTAAGTAGCCGGTACGTGACCGAGTACAGTCTGAGTTTTTTTAGCCTCATGGCATAGGTCATCTGTTTGAGGCCATTATCCTCTTTGTGAGGTACTTTTGAGGCCTCTCCAGTTGTTGCAGATGTCTTGTTAGGTACATCCCGAACGGGGCATTATATTCAATAATGGGTCTAATGAGTGATGACTAGAGGGGGACAATAACTTCGTTATTCCTAGATGCAAACCCTTTTGTGATAAGGTGAGCCATGTAGAAGGAATTTCTAACCACTTTAGCAATATGGTTGTCTAAGGAGAGGTTACTATCCACCTGAGTCCCTAGGTCTCACATCACATTCTCTGTGCTAAGTGGGCTGCCACCTATGTTGTAATTCATAGGTACTTGTTTTTTCCCCAGAGGGGATGACAGTGCACTTTTTGGCATTTAGTTTGAGGCCGTGGTTTTGGCACCACTTATCTGTATCCGTAAGACCCTTTTGAAGGATAAATAAAGCAGAGAATCCTCTCAATGCACAAAACTGCCAGTGAAAAAATCTTGAACAAATGTAGAAAAACCACCGACTGTACCACAGCTAGGGAATTTATTGGAATGAAACTAAACATACATATCATAAATCCAAAGTACAAAGGTTAGCGCTTTCAGGGATCTACCCCTTCATCAGACAACTGTTAAAAATCCCACAATCCTTTAAATACTATGTAACAGTCACATATTTTCAAAAAATACTATAATTGCTATTAATTGAAATAAAACACAGTAACAATGCATCTACACATATACATCTGTAAAAACTTTTCACCATTTTGCCACGATATACATATCTGTATGTCATGCTTGTAAAAAAATGTAAAAGTAAATAAATATATAAAAAATATATGTCTATATATATAAAAAAAATGTCCTTTTGAAGGATGTCTACATCAGTAGGAGTCTCAATTATGGCACCCAATTTGCAGTCGTCTGTGAACTTTGTTAGCCATAGTCCCTATGTGTTTGCTTGTACCTCCAAGAAATAGATACCAAACAGGAGGGGTCCCAAGACTGAGCCCTGTATTACACCACTAGTCACTGGTTTGGAGTCGGATCTAGCGTTTCCTATTCTCACTGAATAGGTTCTATCCATGAGCCTGTTAGCAACCTATCTTGTAACGTAGGGGTTTATATTTAGGTTGGTGAGTTTGTCTATAATTCCCGAGTGGGGAATGGTATCGAAGGCCTTTGCAAGATCAAGGTATGCTGTGTGAACCACCTTTCCCTCATCTATTGCTTTAGTGACCATTTTGAAAAAGTCAACCAGATTTAGGAGACATGATCTTCCCTTTACGAACCCAAACTGGGTGGGGTCTAGGGTTTGTAGGTTCCCAATGTCGTTGTTTATGAGTTCCATGATGATGTGCTCCATGGCCTTGCAGACGAGACTCGTCAGGCTGATGGGGCTGTAATTCCCAGGGTCAGTGGTGGCACCTCCTTTATGGAGTGGAATTACTGTTGCCGTGCGCCACTCTGTGGGCACATAGCCTGAGGTGACGCTGTGGTTAAACATGGTATTAAGGTGAGGGATTAATTCGTTTTGGAGCTCATGTAGCACGCAGCCTGGGATGCTGTCTGGTCCCATGGATGCTGTTTTTCTTGTCTTGGAGACTGCTGTTTTCACCTGGGTGTCTGTGATTTTAGGGGCAGCACAATCTTCTGGTATAGATATGGGCCCTTTGGGGGGTGAGGGTGGGGGGAAGTTTGCACTGAACTTATCTGCCAATATATTGGCAATGTCGGTTGATTCTGTGAATTTTGAACCATTATGCTGTAGCTCAGAGCAGATCTGAGAGTTGCTATTTAGGTTTTTGACATAGCTAAAAAATGCTTTGTGATTGTCTTTAGTGTCTGTTGTGATTTTTCTTTCAAAGCTCACATTAGAGGTTTTTATGAGGGTTCTTAGATTTTTGCTAAGGGTTTTCAGGGAGCCCCTCCTTTCCTGAGTTTTTACTCTTTTTTGCAAGAATTTATTCCTTCTATTATAGAGCTTTATTTATGGCCAGGGTCCACCAGACAGGTTTCCTCTTTTTGGAGGAGTGGGTCTTGGTCTTGTTTGGGATAGCACGGTCCATGCACTCATGTAGGTGCTTGTAGAGTGCTTTTGTGTAGGATGTAGCAGATTCAATCATATTGACATTCTGCTGGGGAGTAAAGAAGTTTGCCACCTCTGTCTTGAGTAGCATGAAGTTCGCCTTGGAGAAGTTTTTCACCATGGTTTCTTTTGGGGCGGGTGGTGAGGGTGGTATGTGGATATCTAGGGTGATGAGTTTATGGTCTGATCTGACCAATGAGGAATTTACCACAGGTGTGGAGCATTTGTCCCCCATGTTGTTGATGACCAGGTCCAGTATATTTTTACCTCTTGTGGGGGTGTTTATAAGCTGGTCCAGAGCTTTGGAGTTAATGTATTCCAGGAAGCGCTGAGCAAAGGTATTTTCCCAGTTGATGTTTGGGTTATTGAAATCACCTAGTATAAGGGTGTACGGTTGGACTCTCATGTTTTCCAGGACCTCAAGGAAAGAGGAGTGAGTGTCTTGGGGCAGGGAAGGTGATCTGTAGCAAGCTACAATCTGGATTGCAGTTTTGCCCATCCATTGTCAGTTGCACTTGGATGATCTCTGTGGCATCATACTTTGCAATCAGTCTGGAAGTGTGGTTATCCTTGATGAATATGGATATGCCTCCTCCCTTTGTATTTCGGTCCGGGTTTTACGGCCAAAATGTGTGGTATGCGTTGTAGCCTGGAATCGCTGGGGTGCTCTCTTGATCCTTTAACCAGGTCTGCGTTACTGGACAAATATCTATGTTCTCCATATTGAGGAGTGCCTCAAGAGAGTGCATTTTGAGGTTTAAACTCCTAGCATTAAGCAGCATAACCCTCAGTTTTTTGTCACTAGTACTTGTTACAGTGGTGGATTTGTTTTTTGAGCCTTGCCTAAAAAAGGCAGTATGGGGGTTGGAAGAGCCTTTGCCAGTGTCCTGAATCCCAGGGGTGACAGGTGCAAGCCATCTCTGGCGAAGTATCGAGGCTTGTCGAGCATGTCATCCCAGGCAGACAGGTACTGGATCCCCTTTGAATGACACAAAAAACTTAGCCAATTGTTGAAATATATCATTTTTTTCCTTGTACTGAGGTATCATTCTTGGTGAAGGTAAGATGCTACTCAGGGCTAGGGTCATACATGCCTTGATTACATAATCAGAGAGCTCTTCTATGTCCCTTTTCATGTAGTCCAGGGAGATATGTCTCAGGTCATTCACGCCAACATGGACAATGACAGAGTCATATTTGTACTTGTTATGTTGTGACCTGAGTGCGTGGGTAATGTGGCGGATTCTGGCACCCGACAAGCAACTGACAGTGACCTTCTTTTTATCCAGCCTGGTTAGAGGGACATCAGTGTGCCTGACTGTGGAGTCACCTATTACAAGTGTGTTAGGTAAGATGTTTTGCCTTAAAGGCTGTGGTTGTGCGGCACACTGGTTTTGGTGGCTATGTGATGATTGCAGTGTGTTTGTGGGTGTAGGTTGCTTATGTGTTTGCATTGGAGGTCTCTGTTGTTTCCGCAGATTTTTATTTAGAGCCTCCGAATATGTCTTTTTGTATCTATGTGTGGGGTTTGCAGTTGCATGTATGGTGGGTCTATGTGTAGTAAGTGGTGTACTATATTTTATTTTTCTTTAACAATATGGACAGATTGATTGGATATATATGATGTATTTATTAAACAATGATATGTCATATTGTTTAGATAAATTTGTAGAACATAGTATTTAATGTATGAGATGATTTTATTGGTTAGTTTGAATTAATTGAGGGTATATAAGACTGTTGGTGTTTCTTGTTTAATTATCTGATGAAGTAAGTGACGAAAACGTATTGTGGATGCTGCTATCGTTAATGTTTTTAGGAGAGCCTTTATTGCTGGATTAAAACTGTTCCACGAAGATTTGCTTGCTTGTGCTTACTTGGTGACATTCTATGTGCTGAAGGATCATGGTTTTTGGCTTTGTACAGCACCTTGTCCTCTTTTTATGGTTTTTGGTTGTTTCGAGGATGGATGGAGCTGTATGTACAGCAGTAACTTCCGGACTGACAAATCTTGAAGACAGCGAGGTCTCCAAGCTCCTTGGTCAGCTGACACAACTGGTAGGAGTGTTAACTCCACTATGTCAAACGTTAGTGATGCAATCGCATATTATAATGGCAAACCAGGAAGCATACAAACCCTGCTCAACTAGGAGAGCAGTTTCAGAAGATGGAGCGGGCGTTTTTTCCTCTAATTCGAAGAATATAGGAGAAAGCCAACAGGAGGGATGTAGTGGTTTACCTAGGGTGTTTTTAGATTCTCATGAAAGTGGGCGAAATGAGCGGACTGAAGCAGATGACACCGAACAGATTCCTGTATCTCCACAAATAGGTGACTGTAACATTAACATTAGACATAGCCAAATGTCTTTAAATGCTTGGCTAGGACGCAAACTGAATTTTAATGCCACAAATATAGACAATAAGACAATCAGTTGTTCATATAAGGAAAACATTGACATGCTAAATGATTTGTTATATAAATACAGAAGATTAGAATTAGACAGTGTGTATCTGAAGGAATGTATTGGCATGAATATAGTTCCTAAAGGTTAAGAGTATGGAAATTTCCAAATAATGTAGAACAAGATTCAGAATTTCATTATGAGTTATTGGATTTGTTTAACAAATGGGGTATGGATTTAATGAAGGCTATCAGAAAAAATAATGAAAGAAATATGATGTTACTTATGGAAAACATTAACAAAGTGAATGAAAACATTATAAATGATTTAATGTTCACAATAGATGAACATAAGAAACAGTATTTTCTAGTTAGGGAACACATTGACAACAAATGTCAACAGATTATGATAAGAAAGAAGAAGAAAATAGAGAGGGTTAGAAAGGAATATTTATAGAAGACACATTATCCCCGACCTAGGCAAACCAATTATCGGTTTAGTAGGGAGAATATGGAACCCCAAGTAAATTATAGAGATGAACAGAATAGTTATAACAATGAAGTTCAAAGAGAGGATAGGAACATTCAAAGTAACTTGCAGGACCCTTTATAGTATCCCCCCACCGGAGATCCGAAAGAATTTGAAACCAATCACAAGTGAACTACCAGTGGAATCAAAGGAGGGGGAAGGGTGGAGCCAGATTTTAAATGAAATCCTGTTGGAAGAAAACAATATTATACAAGAAGGTTTTAAATACACATATCAAGGGTTTCATATATTTAACTTTAGTGATATAGAAATAAATAAAAATCATTTTTTGTTACTATCTAAAGGCTTAAATTTTGTACCATCACAAAAATGTGATATTAGTAGGATCTTAATTGATTTAAAAATGTATTTGAGAAAAATCAATTTTCAACTAATATTTGAAGGGAAAGGCATAGGAACCAATATAGGTACCAAATTACAAAGGGCAAGTATATTTAACCCACCATTACACTCCCAACTAAGAAACTTGGAAATTAATATTGAACATGAGTTAAGGAACTATTTGAACAAGCATAGATTTCCTCCGAATTTAACACACAGTGAGAAAGAATTATTGCAAGAGTTAAAAGAAAATAAACAAGTGAGGGTTATGAGGCCAGACAAAGGAGGGGGAATAGTTATCATGAATAACATTATGTATGAAGCTAAGATGTTAAAAAATTTGCACAATGATACGAAATATAGAGAGGTATCTAATAACCATATTACTATAGCATACAAACAGATATACACGACATTAAATTATTTATTGCTAGAGGGTTTCATTGACCATAAATTATTTGAATTTTTATATAATCCTCTGCCAAGAGTTCCATCAATTTTCGGAATACCGAAAATTCATAAGAATATTCATGATCCACCCCTCAGACCTATAGTAGCAGCTGAGGGTTCAGCTACTACTTTTTTAGCAGAATATTTAGATACAAAATTGAAAAATCTGGTCATGGAAAATGAAATTATTTTGAAAGATTCATGGGATTTTTTGAGAAACATTACCCCAGAAAGATACAATGAAGATGTAATGTTTGTTACTATTGATACAATAGATTTGTTTCGATCTATTCCTTACAATATAGGAACAGAATGGATGGAGGAATACTTGAGAGAGGTAGCATGCTTGAATAATGATGAAACATATATTTGTTCTACACTTATGGAATTAGTATTAGAAAACAGTTTTATTTTTTTTTTCAAGGAGAATTTTATCAACAGATTAGTGGGGTGGCTATGGGAGCTAGATGCACCCCTATGTACGCAAATTTGGTGTTACTTATGTGGGAAAATAAATATATATATTAAACGGTAAATATAGAGATTGTTGGATGTTGTACAAACGCTTTTTGGATGACATTGTTATTTTTTGGAAAGGAATATTCTAGTTGTTTCTGGAATTCTACCAGTACATAAATGAATCTACTGAATTTCTGAGATTTACATACAACATAGGACACAGGGAAATAGACTATTTAGACGTCACTATATATAAGAAAGAGAATAAATACAATTCAAAAGTGTTTAGAAAGCAAACTTACTCTAATTCCATTCTACACTTGTGCTCACCCCTATCATCAGAAGAAAGGTATAATCAAGGGCCAGTTTGTAAGAATAAGTAGGATGACCTCAAATGAAGAAGAATTTATGAAGGAATGTAACAATTTAAATAATATGTTTACTGAGAGAGGTTACCCGGGCCCCTTGATTATTCAAATTAAAAATGAAGTTATACAAGAAAGAAAGAATAGATTTGCACCTATTTTAGGTGTTAAGGAACTAAATATAGGAGATACACACATTAATAAAAAAGAAAGTGAGGATAGAGAAGGTACATTTAGTTCAGCATTTATTACTGATTATAGTGGTGATTCTAAAATTATTTGTCAAGTTATTGGACAGGAATAGAACAAGTTTAGTAAGTTGACAGATTTAAAGTTGGATTTTGATACACCTTTTAAGTGTATCTACAGGAGGGGGTTTAATATTAAAGCCATTTTGAAAAGTCAACACAATAATAAGAAAGGTATGAAAAGATGTAGGCTGGGGACTTTCAAATGTGGTAGATGTACTCAGTGTCCGTACACACACAATAAAGAGTCTATTAGTTTAACTTCCAGGAATAAAGTCATTACAGCTAAACAATATAGTAACTGTGAAAGTAAGGGGGTAATATATTTAGCTCTGTGTACGTGTCAAGCATTTTACATAGGAAAAACAGAGAGAAAAATAAAAAGGAGAATATACGAACATTTAAACGCTATACATACACAGAACATCAATAATGCTTTATATAAACACAGTACAGAGTGCGAATTACAGGTTTTTTATGCTTGAAGAAATTCCTAAAGATGTGAGGGGTGGTATGTGGGAAACCAAGACAGGGAACTATACTGGCAAATTTATTTAGAGGCCAGTAGATTCCCTGGTTTAAATGAAGCAGTTTCCCTAGCCCCAGTTCTCAAATTAAGGGCAGCTAGGCTGAAACAACAGCATATAAAATTACAAAAAATAATATTAAGTGCATGATTTTATCTGTTTTAAATAATAAACAATAGTATTTTAAAATTAATTTATTCAGTTTTTAAATCAATTATTATTATTACCATTAGAGGGAGCTGTTTTAAAGTAATAAAGAAATGTTATTTTAAGTCATAGGTTCATAGGTTCATAGGTTCATAGGTAGGTACTAGGCTATTTGGCCCTAGGGCCTATATAAGCCAACCAAAGGTACCCTTGCTTTCGCCACCCAAGAAAATTATTTTCCTGTGCCACTGTCGAGCAGAGCCGCAGAAGTGATTTTTATATTATTTTTTATTTATGTATTTACAATAAAAAACTAGTATGTTTTACAAATTTTATTTTTCTTTAACAGTATGGACAGATTGATAGGATATATATGATGTATTTATTAAACAATGATATGTCATATTGTTTAGATAAATTTGTAGAACATAGTATTTAATGTATGAGATGATTTTATTGGTTAGTTTGAATTAATTGAGGGTATATAAGACTGTTGGTGTTTCTTGTTTAATTATCTGATGAAGTAAGTGACAAAAACGTATTGTGGATGCTGCTATCGTTAATGTTTTTAGGAGAGCCTTTATCGCTGGATTAAAACTGTTTCGTGAAGATTTGCCTGATTGTGCTTACTTGGTGACATTCTATGTGCTGAAGGATCATGTTTTTTGGATTTGTATGGCACCTTGTCCTCTTTTTGTGGTTTTTGGTGTGCTGAAGGTTGGTACCTTCTCCTCTTGAATGTCAATTCCACTTGTGACTGGAGAGAGCTTTGCCTCAAGTTTAGCTATGTAAGTGTATCTCTCGCAGATTTTGGTGTGGTGTGGTAGGAGGAGAGGGTTGTCTGTGTACATGAGGCAGTTATTGCCTCAGGATGCCCAAATTTATCAGGTGCACAGGAGAACACACTGGGAGCTGACTCTTAGACATGCCTGAATGGATAAAGGAACTTATTCTTATTTGCCTGGTGGGGAGAGTAATTTGACTGTTCCCTATAAACAACTTTTGGGGATTGAGTAATATAGTTTAATGTTAAGTTGTCATTCTCGCCTTCATTCTTGCTGGATGGGTTCGGAGCCGATCCTCGGCTCCAACTCGGCCTATACAATACCTCGAGAGCTATTTTTACCGGCTTGAGGCAGCCCTATAACCCACAATACCATGCGCTAACTCCCCAGATCTCGTTTGCCGCTTCGCTGCGAGGTTGCTTTTTTTACCGGCTCAGGTCAGTAAAGAGAATTCTTTCTATAAATCTGCTTTTCAGGTAGTTTTTCCAGTTAGATCCCTTTTTTTAGGTCCCTACTGATTGTATTTATTCATTACAGCCCTTTTGTAGCCCTTCTTCCCCTTTTTAGTTAAATTTTATCTTTGGGCCTACGGGCTTTGCCTTAGTTTCCCCACCCCTTACAGTGTCTGTGTGTGGGTTTAGTCAGATCCCTTAACTTTTTCTAGTTTTAAGTTGAGTGTGTGTGTGGACCGACTGTGATAACTGTGTTTGCTGTGGTTAGGACTATGTCCAAAGACACTAAGGTCTCGGGATTCAAGAAGTGTGACTCATGCTGTCAGAAAATGTCTCTGACAGACGGTCACACTTCTTGTGTCTATTGCTTAGGGCCTTTACACCTGCAGGACTCTTGTCCCGTCTGTCACGGGTTTAGTTCAAGAGTCCTGCAGGAGTGGCGTAATAAGCTCATCTTAAGGGGCTTGTTAAAGCCCGATGACTCCCCGTCCAAGTCTAGCTCGGGGAAGTCTTCAAAAACCGCCAAACCCTCGGCTCCAGCTTCTGAGTCGAGGGCTGGTGTTGTTGAGATGGCTCCGACATTGGTTCCAATCGGATCCGAGGCGGGCAAAGTGGTATCCGCTCCGAAACCAGCTTCGGAGCCGACCCCAGCGCGCAAGCGCTCTAGATCCCCCTCACTAGAATCCGTCCTATCGGCTCAGAGATCCCCTCTCCTATTGGAGTGGAGTCATAGGACTCACTCATCTAGGTCATCCAGGCTCTCCGACCACGACATTGAGAGGGTGGTCAGTAGGCTCAAAAAATCTCAGGCACTAGGCCAAATGCTCCAGAGCCCATCTCACCAGACTGTGGCTCCTTCGGTACCACTATCGATTCCTCCTCCGATTCGCCTCTCGAGTTTGGAGCCGGAGTTTTTCAGAACCGTAACCTTGCCCACGTCGGAGCCGATACTTCCACCTTCAGCTCCGGTGTCGTTGGCTCCGACCTCTTCATTGGTTCCGTCCGTGGAGAGGTCCGGGCACCGGGACTCCATTGTCGGCTCTGAGGGGGTGAGTGGCATCGGACCCTTGTCCTACCCCGCTCTCCCTCTTGGAGCTTCGGCTCTGGTTAGTTCGGCCCCGACATCATTCTTGGAGCCTTCTCTGTCGGTGCCGGGGGCGGTTCGGGTCTCTTCGGAGCCAGGACTACCCTTGGTACCTGATAGGGGAGCCTTCAAGGTGATGAGGAGCGTGCTGGACCCAGTGTCCACTCCAAGGTTAAGTTCTGCAGCTCCTCCCTCTACAGTGCCTGTTACGGTCTCTGGCCATCCTCCTGCATCTGACAACAGAGATCCAAAGCGTAGGGTACCCACTTTGGGTGTCTCCTCCTCTTCCGGGGCCTCCCCTGAAGCTTCAGGGGAACCCCATAGGAAAAGAAAGTGCAAGAGGAAGCACATAGACTCCCCCGAGTCTGTCACGTCGGACACCGACTTGGATGAGTCGGAGGGTTCCCTGAGATCCCCCTATGTCTCTTTTTCAGACATCCTAGAGATCCTAAAACAGAGGTGAAATTGGTCCACTCTCAAACCCTCCGAGGACGAGTCGGTTTACCTTGACGCTTTCGGATCTCACCCTTCCACCTCCTGGGTGTCTCCCCCTTTTGACCCACTAATGGAGGTAGTGGCCAGAAAGGCATGGGCAGCTCCTGATTCAGTGGAACCTACCCCTAGGAGGCCCTCTAAATTTATTTCTGCACCAGAGGACAAATCCTTTCTCACCAAAGGTGTTTCAGTTGATGCTATGGTGGTAGCAGCAGCCACTAAGAAGGAATTGGCTGATCCTTCTGTACCTGTTCATCCTCCTAACAAAGAGTCCAGGACCATGGACAGGTACGGCAAGCGGACATTTGCTTCAGCGACCTTTACCATGCGATCTCTGAACTATTTATGTCATTTCACCCGCCTTCAGAGAGACTTGCTCAAAGAACTCGGTAAAACTGTACAGGATCCTTCTGCTGCGGGGTATCAGGACAAGATGAACTCCCAGCTGGCCACCCTGAACTCCATTGTTAACTCCTCCATGCGGCTTATCTCCTACGCAGCCTATGGAGCGAGTAGGGCCGCAGGCACAGGTGTTGCGTTGAGACGTCACGCTTTGATGCGACTCTGTAACTTTGCCGATCCCTTCAAGGCGTCCTTCACCAGCACTCCCCTTGATGGTACAGAATTGTTTGGACCTCAGGTGAAGAATACCCTCACCAGATGCGAGCAAGATGGTAAGACTCTCTCTGTCATGGGAGTCCATTTTTCCACACCTTCTAGACCTTATCCTAAGGGACAGAGGGGTGGAAAGATGTGGTTCCGCAAACCACAGGGAGTCACGCCTGCCGCACGTGGTGAATTTCCCCCCAGAGGCAGAGGGGGGAATAATAACAGACGCCGCCCCAGGGGCAGAGGGGGTCCACAAAATCAAGGTTCCAGGGAATCTTTCCCTGACCAACCCTTTCAGCATCCCTGAGAAGCTGCCCGACTGTCCGCCTTCGGAGGCAGTCTGGGGAAGATTATCTCTGTACCCGGAAGCCTGGCAATCCCTCTCCCAAGACACATGGGTACAGAAAATCATATCCGAGGGTTACAAAATTCCCTTCACTACCCCTCCGGTACAACCGCTAAGACCCCCTACCAGATGTACCACCCGCACAAAGGGGTCAGGCACAGCTAGAAATAAAAAAGCTGTTAGAAAAAAGAGTCATCCAGGCAGTCCCAGCAGATCAGCTAGGATCCGGAATCTACTCCAGATTCTTTTTGGTACCAAAAAAGACTGGAGACTGGAGACCCATTTTGGACCTCAGCAGATTGAACAACTCTGTACAAAAGACAAAATTTCGGATGGTAACACTGCAGTCCATTCTACCCTTTTTGGGCAGAGACAACTGAATGTACTCATTAGACCTCCAGGACGCGTACTATCATATAAAGATACACAGGTGCTCCAGGAGGTTTCTCCGCTTCCGTCTGGGAGCCAGTCATTATCAATTCAGAACCCTGCCCTTTGGTCTCACCACAGCCCCCCGGGTGTTCACCAAATGCTTGGCAGTGGTCATGGCTCACCTGAGACAAAAAGGATTCCAGGTGTTTCCATAGCTAGACGACTGACTCATTTCCGCTGCCACCAAGCAGCATCTTATAATGGCCAGGGATTACACTATTCAACTTTGCAACAATCTAGGTATTTCTATAAATTTTGCAAAATCCTCCTTGTCGCCTTGTCAATGTATAAAATTTATAGGCGCCGTATTAAACACCACAGAAATGTCTGCAACATTACCACCTCAGAGAGTGACAGACATAAGGCGGAATGTTCAGTCCCTGTTTCAGCCCAACAGAGTTCAAGTCAAGCTAGTATTGAAAGCGTTAGGCCTCATGGCAGCGGCGAATCTTCTACTCGCATTAGCCTGCTTCCACATGAGGCTGCTCCAGTGGATGCTGTTTTCTCAGTGGTCCTTTCAACAACTCCCAATGACTCACAACATCTTGATAACCCCATCATGCAAGAATCATCTCTCCTGGTGGATGGTTTCCCCTCAGCTTCTTCAGGGCAGACCTTTTGTTCTCCCCCCCCCCCAGTTGCCACGGTGATAACGGATGCCTCCCTGATCGGGTGAGGGGGGGCATTATCAGGGCAGGACGGTCCAGGGCACATGGCAACAATTAGAACGCCACCTGCACATAAATGTCCTGGAGATGAGGGCGGTGCTTTTAACGTTGCAAGCCCTTCAGAGCTCTCTTCCCACAGGGACTATAGCAATTCAAACGGACAATATGTCTGTGGTGTGGTACATAAACAAGCAGGGCGGAACAAAGTCCTACCCCCTATGTCGAGAAGCACTCAGACTTTGGCAATGGGCGATTTCCTCTCAACGGTTTCTGATAGCAACGCACATCCCCGGGAAGTCCAACGTCATAGTGGACAGATTGAGCAGAACTATCCTCATGCCTCATGAGTGGTCTCTAAATCAGGCGGTAGCAGACAGAATATTTCAGAAGTGGGGCCAGCCTTGCTGCGATCTTTTTGCAGCTCCTCAAAACAGCAAGTGCCTCGACTTCTTCACACTCTTTCCTCTACCAGGCCATCCCCCCAGAGATGCTCTTGTTCACGATTGGCCCCGGGGTCTTCTATATTCCTTTCCTCCCTTACCATTGATTCCGCAATTAATTCAGAAAGCAACTGCACTGAGATCCAAAATGATCCTCATTGCCCTGTTTTGGCCTCGACAAGTATGGTTTCCATTCCTGCACAGTTACTTACTGGAACAGCCTTGGCATCTAGAACCCCTTCCGGATCTGTTGACCCATCTCACAGCAAGCTTCATCAGTCTCTTCATTCCCTCAACCTCACAGCTTGGTTGCTCCACTTCCAGCCTTAGCCAGGCTTCCCCTTATTTCTCCTCCTGTTCGTGATATCATTCTGGCTTCCCATAAGTCCAATACTAGGAAGACGTATGCGAGTAAATGGAAGCATTTTTCATTATGGGCACAAGCCAGGTCCTTAGATCCTTTCCATGCACCCATTCATAAGGTTCTAGACTTTCTGGCAGAACTCTTTCATTCAGGGTCATCGTCAGCCACTATCAGGGTACAATTTGCGGCCATTGCTAATTTTCATGTGGGGCTCTCAGAAGCAAATATTATGTCCCACAAACTCTGTAAAGCCTTTCTCAAGGGCATCTTTTTGCTTAGACCTCCAGTTAAGGATCCGCCCCCACAATGGGATTTGAATTTAGTTCTAACCTCATTGATTCTGCCTCCTTTTGAACCTGCAGCCTCTTGCTCCCTCAAGCTTCTTTCTTGGAAGACTCTGTTTTTAGTAGCCATAACATCTGCCAGAAGGGTTTCGGAACTTCAAGCCTTGTCTGTCCATCCCCCTTATTTGGTCGTTCACACAGACAGGGTAACTCTCAGAACAAATCCTTCCTTCCTACCGAAAGTGTCCTCTGAAGCAAATCTAAACCACTCCATTGACTTGCCTGTCTTCTTCCCAGACTATTCCAACAGGGCTGAACAGAAATTACATTCATTGGATGTTCATCGCCAACTACGGTATTATCTAGACAAGACAAAACAGCTCAGAAAGTCAGACCAGCTCTTTCTCTCTTATGCTGCAGGAAAGAAAGGGCTTCCAGTATCAAAGGTTACTCTTTCCAGATGGTTGACATCTATTATTACCTTTGTCTATGAGTTGAGACACAGGCAACTTCCGTCTAGGCCTAAGGCTCATTCAACCAGGGCACTATCAACATCAATGGCCTTTCAAGCAAGGTTACTATTAGATGCCATATGTGCAGCAGCTACATGGGCTTCCCAACATACCTTTATTGCCCATTACAAACTTGATATAGCCTCCAGAAATCGAGCTGACTTTGGTTCCACTGTACTCAGGAGTCTGTTCCACTGAGCCACCCAGAACTAAGGTGCTAGGGACGCTGTCCCATCCAGCAAGAATGAAGGCGAGAATGACAACTTAACATTAAGAAGTTACGTTCTTACCATAACGTTCCATGTTAGTTGTCTTCTTCTCGCCTTCTTTCTTGCGTCCCTCCCTCCTGCCCCCTAGCCTGGACAGACTTGAGGTCTCTGAGTCCTCCCATTTCTGGAGATACAACATGTTACGGTTTCCCCATATCTTTAGTGTTACTAGCAGGGAGTCCGTACTTGCAAATGAGGATTATAATAATATATTTATACTATGTCTTAGCTTCCAAACGAGATCTGGGGAGTTAGCACATGGTATTGTGGGTTATAGGGCTGCCTCAAGCCAGTAAAAATAGCTCTCGAGCTATAGTATAGGCCGAGTCGGAGCCGAGGATCGGCTCCGAACCCATCCAGCACGAAAGGAGGCGAGAAGAAGACAACTAACATGGAACGTTATGGTAAGAACATAACTTCTTATTAGTGCTTCTGTCTCTTATTGCGCCAAGTGCTAGTCAGAAAGTGCTGATTTCAGTGCTAAATTGGAAGAACTGGCTAGTACCAAGGGAAAAACTGAAAAGCAGACTCGGTGGAGCCGGGGATAGTTTAACCCTAGCTAACCGCTGCTGTGCTGTGCACAAAACCATCAAATGCAGATTTTATATCAGAAAGATTAAAGAGATATTAGCCCAAAATGACCATTAAAACTACAGTTTCTGGGCAGAAACCATTCTTCCAAGGACAGGTAGGCTGTTCAGAGCCCCCCCACTCTCGCTGGTGAACAAAGAAACTTCCTTTTTGCCCAAGTAAGGTATGGCCAACACAGAAGCTTAAACACACAGTCCAGGTATCAGCAGATATCTGAAACTGGACCTTTCTAGCTTAGTAAGGCGGAAAAATAGCAAGATTTTTTTGTTTGTTTTTCCGGAAGGCAGTAGAAACAAATGAAAAAAACACTTTTACAGTGCAGTAATGGCTGTCGCATGTGAGTGAGAAGCCAGTAACAATTAAAAAATACAATTTACAACAAAAATTACTTTTTTTAAAGTGCAGGTACAAATAAATGCAATTTCAGTATAAAATGAGCATTCTGAGAGGCAATAAACGCCAGAAAATGAGTGGAAATAGCAATAAGCAACAAGAAAAAACAAAAAAATGGTACTTAAACACTCCAAAGTCTCTCTGGCGTTGTAGGTCTCTGCAGGACACCTGGGCAGGATCTGCTGAGCTTATACAAATGCAAAAAACGCACAAATGCGTTTTTTTATATCAGAAAGATTAAAGAGCTAGAAATTAGCCCAAAATGACCAATAAAACTACGGTTTCTGGGCAGAAACCACTCCTCCAAGGACAGGTAGGCTGTTCAAAGCTCCCTATTCTCACTGGTGAACAAAGAAACTTCCTTTTTGCCCCTGTAAGGTATGGCCAACACAGAAGCTTAAACACAGTCCAGATATCAGCAGGTATCTGAAACTGGACTTTTCTAGCTTAGTAAGGCAGGAAAATAGCAAGTTTTTTTTTTTTTTTTTTTTTTTTAGGAAGACAGTAGAAACAAATGAAAAAACACTTTTACAGTGCAGTAATGGCTGTCACACGTGAGTGAGAAGCCAGTAACAATTAAAAAAATACAATTTACAACAAAAACTTTTTTTAAAGTGCAGGCACAAATAAATGCAATTTCAGTATAAAATGAGCGGTCTGAGAAGCAATAAACACCAGAAAACGAGCATTTAGGCGGAAATATCAATAAGCAACAAGAAAAAACAAAAAATGTTACTTAAACACTACAAAGTCTCTCCTTTTGACTCTCTGGTGTTGTAGGTCTCTGCAGGACACCTGGGCAGGATCTGCTGAGGTTATACAAATGCAAAAACCGTGCAAATGCATTTTTATATCAGAAAGATTAAAGATGTAGAAATTAGCCCAAAATGGCCAGTAAAACTACAGTTTCTGGGCTGAAACCACTCCTCCAAGGACAGGTAGGCTGTTCAGAGATCCCCACTCTCACTGATGAACAAAGAAACTTCCTTTTTGCCCAAGTATTTTATTTTATTTTTTTATTTTATTTTATTTTATTTTACATTTGTTGACCGGGAAAGTCTGACTAGGTTCCATAGATCCTGTTTTCAGCGGAGGCCCGGGGAGAAATGCTCCAGAAGCATGTCTTTAGAATGTGGGAGGAAACCGGAGTACCCGGAGGAAACCCACGCGAATGCAGGGAGAACATGCAAACTCCACACAGAAGGCACTCCAGCCGAGAATCGAACCGGAGAACCTCTTGCTGTGAGGTGACAGCATTAACCGCTGCACCACTGCACCGCCCGCCAAGTAAGGTATGGCCAACACAGAAGCTTCTTTTTTAGCTATAAGTAGTCTCAGTGTTTACTTTAAGCCTGACTGTTCAGCTCCCTGTCTTCTTTCCTGAATACAAGAATAAGGGAGAAAAGATTTATTCACACTCTGGATGTCCCTAGGCAGCTCAGATGCTTCCTAAACAAATTTCAAGCTTTCAAGAAAGCTGATCAGCTTTTTGTCTCCTATGAAGGTAAAAGGAAAGGACAACCCATGTCAAAGTAGACCACTTTTAGGTAGTTGTCTCATACTATTGTTTTTTTTTTTTTTTTTTTGTACTTGCCATAATAATCCACTTCCAGGCAGGGTTAGGGTACAATTCACAAAAGCTTTAGCTTCTGAGGCTTTCTAGAAAGGGGTGGACTCTAGCAAGATGGTCCACTGTTCATGCTTTTACAAAGCACTACAAACTGGATTCCTTTTCCAGGTCTAGAACAGACTTTGTTAGGACCATTCTCCAGGGGCTCCTGGAGTCTAGTTTATTTGGCCTCCTTATATTGCTTAGGCTACTGCAACAGTGATATCTATATCTTGAACATTGTGCAGTTGGGTAAGTAAACCTATCATAATGGTAGATAATTCTAATAAATCACTGTTGCAATAACTTCCCCTCTAACCCAGCCCCCTTTACTTTGCTTGTTTTTTTTTATGTTGCCATGGAGTGGGTATTTATACTCTACCCCCAACATAACCCACATGACACATAGCCCACAAACTGAGTGTGCCACTCAACCACAGCTCATAAGGCATAACTATGTACCAAACACTCTAGTCATAGGTGACTCTGTTGTCAGGCACACTGATGTTCCACTCACCAGGCTAAACAAGGAGGTGTCAGGATCTGCCACATAACACACGCACTCAGGTCACTCCACAACAAGTACAAATATGACTGTGTCATTGTCCATGTTGGTGTGAATGACCTGAGGTGTACCTCCCTGGACTACATGAAAAAAGACATGGAGGAGCTCTCCGATCTTGTAGCCCAGGCAGGTATGGTCCTAGCCCTGAGTAGCATCCTGCCATCACCCAGAATGATACCACAGTACAAGGACAAAATGATTGACTTCAACAATTGGCTAAGCTTCTGGTGTCATTCTAAAGGGATCCAGTATCTGTCTGCCTGGGATGACATGATCGACAGACCACGATGCTTTGCCAGAGATGGCCTGCATCTGCTGCCCTTGGGATTCTGGATACATACTGGTTAAGGCTCTTGCCACCCCTCTAGTGCCTTTTTTTAGGCAAGGCTCAAATGACAAATTCTCCACCGTAACAGGTACAAGCAAGCAAAATCTGAGGGTAATGCTGCTCAATGCTACAAGTCTAAACCTCAAAATGCACTCACTCGAGGCACTCCTTAAATTGGAGAACATTGACATCTGTGCAGTGACAGAGACTTGGTTCAAGGCACCAGACAACACCCCTGCATTACCAGGCTATAATTTATACCACACCTTTCAGCCACCTAACCTGGACCGAAACACTAAAGATGGAGGCGTGTCAATATTCATTAAGGATATCCACACCTCCAGGCTAGTTGCTCAGCATAATGCATCCGAGATTATCCAAGTGCAACTAACTCTGGGCAAGACAACAATCCAAATTGTAGCTTGCTACAGATTTCTCACCATGCCCTAGGTTTCCCATGCCTCATTTCTTCATACACTGGAAAATTTTAGGGTACAACCTAACACCCTAATAATGGGCGATTTCAACTACCCCACCATTAACTGGGAAAACTACTCATGTACCAACTCTTTTGCTCAACGTTTTCTGGAATTCTTAAATTCCAACACCTTGGATCAACTTATCCACACCCCCACCAGGGGCAGCAATATCTCAGACCTGGTCATTACCAACATGGGCGACCGGTGTTCCACACCAGACTATTCTCGTTGGTCAGATCTGACCACAAGCTAATCACCCTAGACATCCACATCCCTCCCCCACCCATCATTCGGGAAACCACTGTAAAAAATTTCTCCAAAGCCAACTTCACGCTTCTTAGAAGTGGCAAACTTCTCGACACCCATGCAGATGGACAGTAGAGGTACGACTGCAGAATCCTACACAAATGTACTTTATAGGCACTTACATAAGTGCATGGATCGTGCTATCCCTAACAAAACCAAGATGCTATCCTCCAAAAAAAGGAATCCAATCTGGTGGTCCCCTGCCGTAAACAAACTCTACAACAGAAGAAAGAAACTACTGCAAAAAAGAGTAAAATCCCATGATTGGAGGAACTCCCTGGTTAGTCTGAGTAAAAAGCTGAGATCCCTCATAAAATCCTCCAAAGCTAGTTACGAAAACAAAATTGACACTGTTTCTAAAGACAGCCACAAAGCATTCTATAGCTATGTCAAGAATCTCAATGGCAACACTCAGATCTGCTCTGAGTTACAGCACAATGGCCCTAAATATACAGAACCAACTGATATTGCCAACATCCTGGCAGATAGGTTCAGTGCTAACTTTACCCCCCCTCTCACCCCCTGAAGGGCCCATCTCTATACCAGAAGAATGCAGAGTTCCTGTAATCATGGCTGCACAGGTAAAAACCACACTCTCCAAAGCCAAGAACACAGCATCCATGGGACCTGACAACATCCCAGGCTGTGTTCTACATGAACTACAGAACGAACAGGCACCCCACCTAAGTACTATATTCAATCATAACCTCACCTCAGGCTTTGTGGCCACTGAATGGCGTACAGCGATGGTTATTCTACTCCACAAAGGGGGATCCACCACTGACTCCGGGAACTACTGCCCCATTAGACTGATGAGCCTGGTCTGCAAGGCCATGGAATGTATCATCATGGAACTTGTAAACAAAGACATTGGTAATCTCCAAACTCTGGACCCCCACCCAGTTCAGGTTTGTAAAACGCAGATCATGTCTCCTAAACCTGATAGACTTCTTTGAAGCAGTCACCAAAGCCGTAGATGAGGGTAAGGTGGTTCATACAGCCTATCTAGATCTCGCCAAGTCTTTCGACACCATCCTCCACTCTGGAATTATAGATAAACTCACTAAACTAGGTAAAAATCCCTATGTCTCAAGATGGGTTGCCAACTGGCTCACTGACGGAACCCACACCTGTGAAAGTAGCAGAGTCCAAATCTGACTTCAGACCAGTGACAAGTGGAATACCACAGGGTTCAGTTCTGGGTCCTCTCCTGTTTGGAATCTACTTCTCTGAAGTACGGGCTAACACAGAAGGTCTTTGGCTAATGAAGTTCGCAGATGACTGCAAACTAGGAGCCATAATCGAAACTCCTAACAATGTGGGCATCCTACAAAAGGGCCTCACTGAGACAGATGCCTCGTGTCAAAGCCATGGCCTCAAGCTCAATGCCAAAAAGTGCATTGTCACCCCTTTTGGTAAAAACTCTGTGCTCATGAGCTACCACATAGGAGGTAGTCTACTAACACCAAAAGTGTGGTAAGAGACCTTGGGACACAGGTGGACAGTAGTCTTTCCTTTGATAATCACATCACCACAGTAGTCAGGAAATCCTTCTACGTGGCACACCTCATCACAAAAGGTTTCTCATCCAGGAAGAAAGAGATCCTGTTTCACTGGTGTAGTCATCACACTTGGGTTATTTGCCTGCAGGTAGCCCACAGTCGACCCGAATACCAGAGACTTAGTATTTCTGCGTTTGTTGCTGTCACTCCAAGACTGATGTCAGATCGTCAGGGGTATAAAAACAGGCAGCCGACGCCATTACATCACTCTTTCTTGCCAAAGAGCCCAAAGCAGAAGCAGTTTGCACAAGTGCCAGTTGGCTGCTACCTGAGTTTTCGTTTCTGAACTGAATCGTCCTGAAGTCTTCTAAAGCTAAGTACCCCGTTGGGGATACTTTTTTCTTGCTCTAACCGATGTCAGAAAAAGTTAACAATTGTCTCACCTGTGGAAAACAAATACCACACTGAAATTTCCATTCTTACTGTGTCACCTGTTTATGCCCAGACCACGACGTTCCTTGTTGTCGGTTTTGTACTTTGTTCAACGCCCGAACTATTCATCAGGCCCTTATTGTGGTCAAATACTTTTGCGCTCGATCTTCATATTCCGAAATGGCTGCAGTAAGCCACCTGACTACTGATCATCTGAAAAAACGTAAGGATAAAGACGGAGACCGTACAGGTCCAAAACTGCCAACGACGCTTCTGTTAAGTTAGTCGCCAGTACTCAGTGAGGCACTTTCGCAGCCCCTGATGCCCGATTCTGTGGATTCGCAGGCCGCTACCGAGACCCGTTTGGAGTCTGGTATGCCACGAGACTCTTCTTTGACTATGGAACCTGCGGATGTCTCTACCTTGGATGGGTCCAGAGCTGTTGTGCAGGCACCGGCTTCTGAGAAAGTTCTTCGCACTACCGATACTCAACACAAACCGACGACTTCTTTCACGTCTTCAGTTCTGACTAAAACTACCATGTTTCTAAGGGCAAGAGTACTAGCTACACCTAAAAATCCAATGACCCAAACTCAAGCACCTGTTTCCTTGCCACATCAAATGCTTAAAATGGCAGAAGACCTGATTATGCTGATTAGGGGAAGCCAGCCTTTTCCTGCTAAGAGAAAGAGACCTGTCCCCAGCAGCTTTACCAGACCAAGAGTCCGACGACTCTGAAGTTTCTGAATATGAAGACATGCCTTTATCTGCTTATGAGGATTCAGAGGCAGAGGAATCCATTCCCTCTGCTTCCTCTCCAGAGGATTTCTCTTTTGGTGAAACCCTACATACTTTAAGAGAGCATTTCCACTGGGAATGCCAAGACTATCCTCAGTCCAAAAAGGGACTCAGAGAATTTCTAGATTTGCCACAACATAGACCTGTAGCAATACCTCTAGTTCTGGATGTTGTGGATGATGTCTTTATGGAATCCAGCCTAACCTCTGATACTTTACACCCTGCTCCAATAAAAGCAGACAGGTACTACAGAGTCCCTGACTCTCAAATTTCTTTTCAAAAAATTCTACTGCTGACTCTGAGGTCATTTCCCAGGGGCCTAAAGATATAAAAGCAACTACAGCTAAGAATCCCACTCCTTCGGACAGGGATTCCAGAGCTTTAGACAGATGGGGTGAAAAAGTATACACCTCTGCAACTCTTGCCATTAGTGCATTGAATTGCCAGTTTCACATGCTGAAATACCAGCAACATATTATGTAATGTATTAAGCAAAAAGTATCTACCTTTACAGACTGTGCAGAAAATAAAGAATTACAAGAGCTTATGCATTCTGCAAGCCAAGTCAGCAAGCATACTTTGCAATGTGGTTTCAACACCCTAGAAGCACCTTGCAGGGCAGCAGTCACTGGTTCTGTACTGAAAAGGCATGCTTGGCTTAAGGAGCAGACTTTGCCAGACCATGTCAAATCAAAATTACTAGACACTCCTTTGAACAAGGACAATCTGTTTGGCACCAAAGCAGAAGAGGTTCTAAAAAAGATGGAAGAAAAGGCTAAATCTATGCAGACAGTCAAAGATTTCTTGCAAGTGCAGCCTCCTATATTCAGTAGGCATTGCCCCTCGAAACATTGGCCCTTTCCAGCCCCCTGAAGACCATCTCAAACTAGACCCAGGAGAAACAGACCCCCCCCCCCCAGATTTCAGTCTCAGGGTATACAGAGATCTAAGCAGTGGAGTGCCTCCACTTCAAAAACAGGGAGTGCTAAGCCACCCTTTTACAGAAATAATTCACAATGATTTCTGTATTCCTCTCCTCACCTCTGCCCAACTTCTTGTGCCCCCTAGGAGGAAATATTTGCCCATCATGCAAAAACTGGACCTCCATCACCAAAGACCAGTGGGTCCTCAACATTGTATTCCAGGGGTACAAATTTTACTTCCACTCACTGCCAACCCCAAAAGGGTTCCCAGACCTTCCTCCAAACCAGTGGGCAGGGGCACAAAACCAAATTCAATCCCTCCTCTCCATAAGTGCAATTCAACCTGTTCCGGCATAACATATAGGTCAAGGGTTCTATTCCAGACTTTTCCTGGTACTCAGAAAAGAGGGTACTTGGCGCCCAGTCTTAGATCTTTCCACTCTAAACACCTTCCTGGTGGTACCAGAATTCAAAATGCTCACCCTTCAGCAGCTTTTTCCTATGCTATCCAAAGATGCCTGGTTAGCCACCCTAGACCTAAAAGAAGCCTATGTGCGCATCCCTATCAGGGACTCATGCAGGAAATACCTATGTTTCAGGGCAGGATCTATGCATTATCAGTTCTCTGCACTTCCCTTTGGCTTATCCACTGCTCTCAGAATATTCACAAAATGCTTGGCTCCAGCCATTGCTTATTGCAGACAGAGAAAAATTCAAATTTACCCATACTTGAACGATTGCCTGATTCAGGCGGACAGTTAGTAACAGCTGCTGCAGCACCTGACATTTGTAAAGAACCATCTGACCTCCCTGGGGTACACTATCAACGAAAAGAAACTCAAAACTAGTCCCCAGTCAAAAGATTGTATTCCTGGGAGCAAGCTTGGACACAGCATCCCAAATGGCATTCCTTACTCCAGAAAAACAAGCCTATCTGACAGGCTACTTCGCTCAAATGGCCACCAGAACCCAGCTATCCACAAGGAAAATCCTGCAGGCCCTAGGGTTCATGGCCTCTTCCATCCTACTAATTCCATATGCCAGACTGCATATGAGGAAACTTCAGTGGTACTTAAAAAGTCTTTGGTGCCAACATTCTCAGGATCTGGAAACTGTAATACCTTCTCTAAGGACAGAGTTCCTTTGGTGGGCAGCATGCAACCACAACAAGGGACTTCCCTTTACTCAACTCCACGGTGCCCAGACCCTAACCACAGACGCATCAGACTATGCCTGGGGGGGGCACACCTGGACGACAAGTGCATTCAGCGCCACTGGAGCCTAAGTCAATCTCATCTGCATATCAACCAAAAAGAGATGCTAGCTGTTCAGCACTCTGACAGCTTTTACGTCTCTACTCTCACCAGGATCCCTGCTGATGAAAACGGACACCACCACAGTTATGTGGTACATCAACAAGCAGGGGGGAACACACTCTTACCCACTCTGCAGGTTAGCCATGGCCTTGTGAAACACGGCCTTGGACATGCAGATTCTTCTGCAAGCTCAATTCCTGCAGGCAAATAAAACTCTCTGGCAGATGACTTAAGCAGAAATCTCTTAGACCCACATGAGTGGCAATTAGACCCCAGCACCTTCAGTATTCTAATCCAAAAATGGGGGACCCCAGAGGTGGACCTCTTTGCCTCCCCCTGCAATCACCAGCTCAGCAAATTCTGCACCAGGACACCTCACAGCAGGGCCTGGAAAGTGTATGCCCTATCCTTTCAGTGGGAAAACCTATCTATATATGCATTCCCCCCTCCACCTCTTCTCTCAAGAATATTACTCAAGATAAGACAGGACAAACCAAGAACAATCCTGATTGCTCCAGACTCGCCATGCCAGCACTGGTACCCACTACTGCGCAGCCTGGCACCTACCCCAGATTCCAACCCTCCTAACTCAGCAGGGGGGACAGATCTTGCATCTACAACTGCAAACCATGAATCTTTCAGCCTGGCTTATTCCTAAAATTCTCCCCAGTGACCAGCCTAAGCAAGCAGGTACTGGATGTCATTCTTGAAGCCAGAAGACCCAGTACAAGGAAATCCTATGCTGATAAGTGGAAAATGTATTGTTCCTGGACTCAGTCTAAAGGAGAGGACACACCAATGCCCTCCTTACCTCTAATCCTGGATTACCTAGCAGACCTACTCCACAGAGGCCTGTCCTTCTTCTCTATTAAGATCCATGCCTGTGCCATTTTGGCTCATTACAGCACTGAGCCACTTATATTCTCTCACCCTCTTATCAAACAGTTTCTGAGAGAAGCAAACAACTTAAGGCCACCAAGAAGAGCACACCCCTGCTTAGGACCTTAACTTTGTACTGGAAAAGCTCATGCTACCCCCCCCCTTTGAGCCTGCAGTGTCAGCAGAGTTAAAGTTCCTCTCTTTGAAAACAGCCTTGCTTCTGGCCATCACTTCAACTAGAAGAGTCTCTGAGCTTCAAGCATTTATGGCTGTGAAACCCTTCATTATTTTCCATGCTGACAGGGTTTCCCTCAGGACTAACCTTTCCTTTATGCCTAAAGTGGTGTCCAGTGTGGCTCTAAACCAATCTATTCATTTGCCAACTTTCTTCCCTAATCCTCAAAATAAAGGGGAAAGGATCCTGCACTCCTTGGACGTGCACAGAGAGCTCAGATTCTACTTTGGTAGGACTAAGCCCTTCAGGAAATCTGACCAGTTACTAGTCAGCTTTGCACCAGGGGCAGAGAGCAAGGCCATTTCAAAACAAACTATATCCAAATGGATAGCACATTGCATCCATTTCTGCTACAAGCACCATGGGAAACCAATCCCTCAGGGGGTCAGAACACATTCCACTAGGGAAACTTCTACCTGTACAGCATTCCTCAGGTGAGTCCCTACCAGGGACATCCTGGAAGCTGCTACCTGGTTTTCTGTACACACCTTCACCAAGCATTACCACCTATCTATCTTTTCCAAATCCAGGGCGGGTTTTGCAACAGCAGTCCTGCAGGGCATACTAGCCAGGCCCAACTCTTCTTGACTGCCTCCACCCTTTCTTTAGCTTTGGGAATCAACCCAAGTGTGATGACTGCAACAGTAAAACACGAAGAACATAGTACAGTTGTGTACACTTACATAAATGTAGATGTTCGAGTGTATTCACTATTACAGTCCTGGTTTCCCCTCCCTCCAGCCCCCTTCTGTCTCTCTCCTCTCTGTTTATTACTCAACCCCCTTCAGGGGTATTGGTATTTACTTTTTACTGGTGGTGTTTTCCTCACCATGACTTAGCTCCCTGTTGGTGGGCTCCTGACATTTGGGGCAAGAAAAACTGATGCAATGGCGTCGGCTGCCTGTTTTTATACCCCTGAGGATCTGACGTCAGTCCTGCAGTGACAGCAACTGACGCAGAAATACTAAGTCTCTGGTACTCGGGCCAACTGAAGGCAGATAACCCAAGTGTGATGACGGCAACAGTGAATACACACGAACATTTACATTTATGGTAAGTGTACACAACTGTACTTTTCCCTCTACTCATCACTCATTAGACCCATTATAGAGTACAATGCCTCTTTTGGTATGTACCTCACAAGACATCTGCAACAACTGGAAAGGCCAAGAAATACCTCACAAAGAGGATTACCGGCCTCAAACAGATGCCCTATGCAGACCGTCTCAAAAAACTCCAGCTTTACTCCATCACATATCGCCTACTCAGAGGCGATCTCTGCCTAGCATACAAAGCTATAGGTTCATAGGTGGGTACCAGGCTATTGGCCCTAGGGCATAATTAAGCCTAGCCAAAATGTTTTGACTTGCGCCTCCCATGTGATTTAGTTACCTGCGCTTCTGTCGAGCAGGGACACAGAAGTGATTCCTGGGGTGAATTAAAGAGCGCCAATGAGGAGCTCTGCCTCACATACATGGGGACCTTATTCCAGAGCAGGGAGAGTCTCTGGGATACTAATCTATCCCTCCAACAAGTCCTGTTTATTATAGAGGTCAGGCTAAGGTCCCTAGAGCTTGTAGCTCAGGTAGATTGGGTTTTCCTTAGGTGGAGCATTTCTAGCAGTTCAGGGTTTGACATAGCCTTGTATGTTAGGCAGAGATCACCTCTAAGTAGCCGGTATGCAACCGGATACAGTTGAAGTTTTTTAGCCTGGTGGCATAGGGCATCTGTTTTAGGCCCGTTATCCTCTTGGTGAGGTATTTTTGAGGCCTCTCTAGTGGTTGCAGGTGTCCAGTAAGGTACATCCCAAATGGGGCATTGTACTCAATGATGGGTCTAATGAGTGATGAGTAGAGGGGGACAATAACTTCCTTTTTTCTAGATGCAAACCCCTTTGTGATAAGGTGGGCCATGTAGAAGGATTTTCTAACTACCTTAGCGATGTGGTTATCGAAGGAGATGTTACTGTCCACCTGTGTCCCTAGGTCTCTTATCACACTCTCTGTGTTAAGTGAGCTGTCATCTATGTGGTAATTTGTAGGTACTTGTTTTTTCCCGAAGGGGATGACAATGCACTTTTTGGCATTTAGCTTGAAGCCATGATTTTGGCACCATGTATCTGTTTCAGTGAGACCCTTTTGAAGGATATCTACGTCAGTAGGAGTCTCGATTATGGCACCCAGTTTGCAGTCATCTGCGAACTTTGTTAGTCATAGTCCCCCTGTGTTTGCTTGTACCTCGGAGAAGTAAATACCGAACAGGAGAGGTCCCAAGACTGAGCCCTGGGGTACTCCACTTGTCACCAGTTTGGAGTCGGACCTAACGTTTCCTGTTTTCACTGTACGGGTTCTGTCCATGAGCCAGTTAGTAACCCACCTTGTAATGTAGGGGTTTATATTTAGGTTATTGAGTTTGTCTATAATTTCCGAGTGGGGAATGGTATCAAATGCTTTTGCAAGGTCAAGGTATGCCGTGTGGACCACCTTTCCCTCAACAATTGCTTTGGTGACTGTCTCGAAGAAGTCAACCAGGTTTAGAAAACATGACCTGCCCTATACGAAACCAAACTGAGTAGGGTCCTGAGTCTGTAGGTTCCCAATGTTGTTGTTTATGAGTTCCATGATGATGCTCTCCATGGCCTTGCAGACGAGGCTCATCAGGCTGATGGGGCGATAGTTCCCGGGGAAAGTGGTGGCTCCTCCCTTGTGAAGCGGGATGACCATTGCCATGCAACACTCAGTGAGCACATAGCCTGAGTCGAGGCTGTGGTTGAACATGGCACTTAGGTGAGGGATTAGTTCGTTTTGACGTTCATGTAATACACAGCCTGGGATGCTGTCTGGTCCCATGGATACTGTGTTTTTTGCTTTAGAAAGTGCCGTTCTCACCTGGGTGTCTGAGATTTCAGGGGCAGCGCAATCTTCTGGTATAGATATGGGCCCTTTAGGGGGTGAGGGAGGGGTAAAGTTTGCACTGAACCTATCTGCCAGTATATTGGCAATATCAGTTGGTTCCGTGAATTTTGAACCATTCTGTTGTAGCTCAGAGCAGATCTGAGAGTTACCATTTAGGTTCTTGACTTAACTAAAAATGCTTTCTGGTTGTCCCTGGTGTCCATTGCGATTTTTCTTTCAAAGCCTCGCCTTTGAGGATTTAATAAGGGATCTTAGCTTTTTGCCGAGGTTGGTCAGGGAGCTCTTCCCTTCCTGGGTTTTTACTCTTTTTTGTAATAATTTCTTCCTTCTTTTATAGAGCTTGTTTATGGCCGGGGTCCACCAGACTGGTTTCCTTTTTTTTGGAGGAATGGGTCCTGGTTTTGTTTGGGATAGCACGGTCCATGCATTCATGCAAGTGCTTGTAGAGTGCTTTGTGTAGTCTACAGCAGATTCAACCAAGTTGTTATTCTGCGTGGGATTAACGAAGTTTGCCACCTCTGTCTTAAGTAGCATAAAGTTTGCTTTGGAGAAGTTTTTCACTGTGGTTTCCTTGGGGGGGGGGGGGTGTGATAAGTTTATGGTCTACTCTAACCAACGAAGAATTTACTTAAAGTATGGAGCACTTGTCCCCCACGTTGGTGATGACCAGGTCCAGTATATTGTTGCCCCTTGTGGGGGTGTTGATAAGCTGGTCCAGGGCATTTGAGTTAATATATTCCAGGAAGCTTTGGGCAAAGTATTTGTGCTTGAATAGTTTTCCCAGTTGATGTTTGGGTAATTGAAGTGACCCAGTATTAGGGTGTTTGGTTGGACTCTCATGTTTTACAGTACCTTGAGGAACAAGGAGTGGGGGTCTTGGGGCAGGGAAGGTGGTCTGTAGCAAGCTATAGTCTGGATTGCAGTTTTGCCCATTGTCAGTTGCACTTGGATAATCTCTGAGGCATCGTACTTTGCAACTAGTCTGGAGGTGTGGTTATCCTTGATGAATATGGATACGCCACCTCCCTTAGTGTTTCCGTCTCGGTTTTGTGGCCGAAATATGTGGTATGAGTTGTAGCCCGGAATCGCTGGGGTGCTCTCTTGAGCCTTGAACCAGGTCTCAGTTATTGCACAAATATCGATGTTCTCCATTTTGAGTAGAGCCTTGAGTGAGTGCATTTTGAGGATGTTCATCATGTTTCACTGTTGCAGTCATTACACTTGGGTTATCCTGCTGGCAGGCTACCCGCAGTTGGCCTGAATTCCAAAGTCTAGGTCCGGCGTCGGTTGCTGTCGCCTCTTCCCAGACATCAGTGCGCCAGGGGTATAAAAGATGCAACCGACGCCATTTTCTTCAGTCTTTCTTGCCGCTCGCTGGGGTGCTCTCTTGAGCCTTGAAACAGGTCTCAGTTATTGCACAAATATCGATGTTCTCCATTTTGAGTAGAGCCTTGAGTGAGTGCATTTTGAGGTTTAAACTCCTGGCATTGAGCAGCATTACCCTCAGTTTTTTGTCACTGGAACTTATTACGGTGGTGGGTTTGTCTTTTGAGCCTTGCCTAAAAAAGGAACTATAGGGGTGGCAAGAGCCTTGGCCAGTATCCTGAATCCCAGAGGTGACAGGTGCAAGCCATCTCTGGCGAAGCATCATTGCTTGTCAAGCATGTCGTCCCAGGCAGACAGATAATGGATCCCCTTTGAATGACACCAGAAGCTTAGCCAATTGTTGAAATTTATCATTTTTTCCTTGTACTGAGGTATCATTCTTGGTGATGGTAAGATGCTACTCAGGGCTAGGGTCATACCTGCCTTGGTTACATGATCGGAGAGCTCTTCCATGTCTCTTTTCATGTAGTCCAGGAAGGTACCTCTCAGGTCATTCACACCAACATGGACAATGACAGAGTCATATTTGTACTTGTTATGGAGGGACCTGAGTGCTTTCGTGATGTGGCAGATTCTGGCGCCCGACAGGCAGCTGACAGTAATGTTTTCTTTGTCCAGCCTGGTGAGTGGGACATCAGTGTGCCTGACTATGGAGTCCCCTATTACAAGTGTGTTAGGTATGATATTATGCTTTATGGACTATGGTTGTGTGGCACACTGGTTTTGGAAGTTATGTATCGGTTGCTGTGTGTTTGTGGGTGGAGGTTGCTTGCGTGTCTGCTTTGAAGGTCTCTGTTATTTCTGCAGATTTTTATTTAGAGCCTCCGAGTATGTCTTTGTGTATGTATGTGTAGGATTTGCAGTTGCAGGTGTGGTGGGTCTATGTGTAGTATTGCAGGTTGTTACCTTCTGCTCTTGACTGTCTATTCCAGTCGTGGCTGGAGAGAGCTTTGTATCTGGTTTGACTGTGTAAGTGCATCTCTCGCATATTTTGGTGTAATTTGGTAGGAGGAGAGGGTTGCCTGTATACATGAGGCAGTTGTGACATTGCCTCAGGATGCCCAGATTCATCAGGTGGACAGGAGAATACACTGGGAACTGGCCTTTGGACATAGCTGAATGGGTTGAGGAACTTTTTCTAGTTTGAATGGGTTGAGGAACATTTTCTTGTTAAGCTGGTAGGGGAGGGTAGTTTGACTGTTCCCTACACAAATGTGGGGGTTGATTACTGTAGTTTTAGTGCTTCTGTCATTTGTTGAGCAAGTGTGGGTCTGAAAACACTGATTTGAGTGCTAAAACTGAAAGAACTGGCTAGTATTAAAGGAAAAACTGAAGAGCAGACTGTGGAGCCGGGGATAGTTTAACCCTAGCTAACTGCCGCTGTGCTATGCACAAAAACCACACAAATGCGGTTTTTATATCAGAAAGATAAGAGAGAGAAATTAGCCCAAAATGGCCAATAAAACTACAATTTCTGGACTGAAACCACTCCTCCAAGGACAGGTAGGCTGTTCAAGCTCCCCACTCTCACTGGTGAACAGAGTAACTTCCGTAAGGTATGGGCAACACAGAAACTTAAACATAGTCCAGATACCAGCAAATATCTGAAAACTGGACTTTTGTAGCTTAGAAAGGCGGGAAATAGAAAGATTTTTTTGTAATATAACAGATACAACAGAAGAAACACTTTTAAAGTATAGAAACAGCTATCGCACTTGTATATGAAGCCAAATACAGTTAAATAATGCAATATAAGACAAAAACGACTTTTTTTAAGTGCAGGCAGTAAATAAGTACAAATGCAGTTGAAAACGAGCTTCTAGAGCATCAGTAAACACCAGAAACCGAGCATTTAGGCGGAATTAACAATAAACAGCAAGAAAAAACAGAAAAAAGGTACTTAAACACTCCAAAGTCTCTCAGTTCTCTCTCTGGTGCTGTATGACTCTGCATGACACCTGGGCAGGATGTTGCTGAGCTGATACAAGCGCAAAAATCACGCAAATGCGGTTTTTATATCAGAAAGATAAAAGAGATAGAAATTAGCCCAAAATGGCCAATAAAACTACAATTTCTGGGCTGAAACCACTCCTCCATGGACAGGTAGGCTGTTCAACACTCCCTACTCTTACTGGTGAACAGAGTAACTTCCTTCTATCCAAGTAAGGTATGGGCAACACAGAAGCTTAAACACAATCCAGGTACCAGCTGATATCTGAAAACCAGACTTTCTAGCTTAGAAATGCGGGAAATATGAAGATTTTTATTTTTGTTTTAAAACTATAATAGATACAACAGAAAAAAACACTTTTAAAGTATAGAAACGGCTATCGCACTTGAATATGAAGCCAAATACAATTAAATAATGCAGTATAACACAAAAACGACTTTTTTAAGTGCAGACAGTAAATAAGTACAAATGCAGTTGAAAACGAGCTTCTAGAGTATCAGTAAATGCCAGAAATCGAGCGTTTAGGCAGAATTAACAATAAACAGCAAGAAAAAACAGAAAAAAGGTACTTAAACACTCCAAAGTCTCTCAATTCTCTCTCTGCAGGACACCCGGGCAGGATCTTGCTGAGCTAATACAAGGGCAAAAACCACGCAAATGCATTTTTTATATATAGAAAGATAAAAGAGATAAAAATTAACCAAAAATGGCCAATAAAACTACAATTTCTGGGCTGAAACCACTCCTCCAAGGACAGGTAGGGTGTTCAACGCACCCTATTCTCACTGGTAAACAGAGTAACTTCCTTCTAAGCAAGTAAGGTATGGGCAACACAGAAGCTTAAACACAGTCCAGGTACCAGCAGATATCTGAAAACCAGACTTTTCTAGCTTAGAAATGCGGGAAATATGAAGATTTTTATTTTTTCAAAAATATAACAGATACATCAGAAAAAACACTTTTAAAGTATAGAAACGGCTATTGCACTTGAGTGTGAAGCCAAATACAATTAAATAATGCAATATAAGACAAAAACAACTTTTTAAAAGTGCAGGCAGTAAATAAGTACAAATGCAGTTGAAAACGAGCTTCTAGAGTATCAGTAAATGCCAGAAATCGAGCGTTTAGGCGGAATTAACAATAAACAGCAAGAAAAAACAGAAAAAAGGTACTTAAACACTCCAAAGTCTCTCAGTTCTCTCTCTGGTGCTGTAGGACTCTGCAGGACATCTGGGCAGGATCTTGCTGAGCTGGTACAAGTGCAAAAACCATGCAAATGCATTTTTTATAACAGAAAGATAAAAGAGATAGAAATGAGCCCAAAATAGCCAGTAAAACTACAATTTCTGGGCTGAAACCACTCCTCCAAGGACAGTTAGACTATTCAAAGCTCCCCACTTTCACTGGTGAACAGAGTAACTTCCTTCTATCCAAGTAAGGTATTGGCAACACAGAAGCTTAAACACAGTCCAGGTACCAGCAAATATCTGAAAACCAGACTTTTCTAGCTTAGAAAGGCTTGAAATAGGAAGATTTTTTTTTTCAAAAATATAACAGATACAACAGAAAAAACACTATTAAAGTATAGAAATGGCTATCGCACTTGAGTGTGAAGCCAAATACAATTAAATAATGCAATATAAGACAGAAATGGCTTTTTTAAAGTGTAGGCAGTAAATAAGTAAAAATGCAGTTGAAAACGAGCTTCTAGAGTATCAGTAAACGTCAGAAACCGAGCGTTTAGACGGAATTAACAATAAACAGCAAGAAAAAACAGAAAAAAGGTACTTAACACTCCAGAGTCTCTCAATTCTCTCTCTGGTGCTGTATGAATCTGCATGACATTTGGGCAGGATCTTGTTGAGCTGATACTCACTGACATTTACTGTATGTTCACATACACTTACTGTTCTCATTTGCTGTGTTCCCTCCGAGCTATGTAAAACCCAGAGCTGTTGGACATGCTCCACTTGAAGAAATCCCAGTCCCTCTGAGCTACACGCTCTAGGGACCTAAACCTTGTCACCACAATAAACAAAACATGCTGGAGGGATAGATTCCTGTCCCAGAGACTTCCCATACTCTGGAACAAACTACCTATCCATATCAAACAAAGCTCCTCATTAGCACTTTTCAAGAAAAATCTTGATGAATAGATGAGAAATAGGAAATTCACCACTGGGATCACTTTTGTGGCTCTGCTCGACAGGTAAATAATTTTCTTGGGTGGCGAAAGCCAGGGTACCTTTTTGGCTAGGCTTATATAGGCCCTAGGGCCAGTAGCCTAGTACCTACCTATGAACTTATAGTATTCTTTTCAGTTTATTTCCTGGTGGTGTTCTTTTAGGATTCTTGCCTCCCTCCTATGCAAAAATTGCTCTGAAGCTTTTTGTGCTCCAACTATCTTTATATGGGGTACCTGTCAAGCTCATGGGAGTTGGAGCTCATAGATGGCGATCTTTAACCTTGTAAAGCCGGACGGTCACAGGGAGTAGGAAATGTCTAGCATAGACTACGGCAGCAGTGATCTACTACAACAGCTACTGTTATGGTAAGTTTGCTTACACAACTGTACTTGCTCTTTACTTTTCTGAAACAACTGTTCCCAGATTATATGAGAAGCCTTTTACCTGTGGCTATTCAGCATAGACTTAAAAGTTGAGTGAGGTCTGTCTATACACTTCTGTACCCCTTGATCTTAGAACAGGTAAAGGGGAATTTAATAGTTTGCTGTATAGTACAATTGAACTGTGTAGCAGCTACCAAAAGCAATGGGTACATAAGGGAGTGTGATACATTTTGTCCTACAACAGTTTTAGACAGTATGGTTTGCCCTGGCAACTTGGAAGACTTTACTCTGAGCTTGGACTAAACAGAGCAAGACAGAGTGCTTTTCACACACAGAATTAAGCATCAGAAACAAGTAATGAAAGTCATGATTCTGACGATGCATTTGTTTTATTTTAAACAATGCAGCTGTTAAACTTCTTCAGGGAGCCGACTGTCTTAAGGACCAGACGTTTTTTCTAAGTCAGATACCTCAGGATGCCCTGAAGAAAACACTATTCCCACTCGGAGAACTGACAAAAGATTATGTGAAGAAGATTGCAGCTGAAGCAGGCTTCCATCATGTACTGAAGAGAAAAGAGGCAAGAAATGCAAACACCTTTTAATTTAAACTAAAAATACAAGTCAAGAGATCAGAGATTATAATAAAGAAGTTGATAAATGGTAGCATAGTACTAAAATATTTTTGTTTGTGTTTTTCTCTAGAGCATGGGTATATGTTTTATTGGAGAAAGAAATTTTGAAAAATTTATTCTTGAGGTAAGCAATTGTTTAGTGTGTATACTGATCTGTTTTTAGCCAAACATAAAAAAGTTAAAAAATTTTAAAACGTGAGTTTGTAAGGTAACAGGAAATTAAACTGGATTGAAAATACTGAATTTGTTCATAGTCGCATATTAATGTATTAATGATAAGGTAGACAAACATATAATCAGTTCTGGTGGATATCACATTCATTGTACAGTCAGCAGTTACACTAATAGGCAGCCATGCCACTTGTATTCTTCCCCATGTTGAAATCCACAACTGTTTCTCATGTGAAGATCCAAAGGATAAAACTTATGTCTTTTGTTAGTAGAAAGTAATCCACCTTGTCATCTACCTTTATGAGTGGCTGTGTAACTTGATAGAACATTCAGATCTGTATACTGTGCACATTAGCAGAGCAGTGGCTGATGGACATATTTCTAGTAGCTGGCAAAACAGCTTGTGTTCACAGCTGGTTATTACATAATAGATTTTTCTCACCACCTGTCAGGGAAATCTGCACTAGGAAAAGCTGAAAAGTTAGCTGGAGGACATGAAACTACCTGAAAAAAATGTCAAAACACCAAAGCTCGGTTGCAAGGTGTGGGTATAAGGAGACAGGAGTTCCTGTGTCACAGCATTAGGAAGATAAAATGGCTGAGATGTTTTGTTCTTGGAAATGGTATTAAGAAATATGTGCTTATGATTTATGTACTATGTTTTGGCAAGGAGTTATGAATGACGATTTAAAATCTGACTTTTGGAACAGAGTGGATAAATATACTTACCGTTTCTTGCAATGGCTTGGGATAATACTAATTAGTTAGGGTATCCCCTACATGGGGGTACTGTGTAGGTATAGCCCCCACATCAGTTTGAGATACTTTTTTTTTCAAATAATTTTTTATTTTCCAAATAATATAATGTTTAACAATACAATCATCAATAAACAAGTATTATAAACCATTATGTACACTATGTACAACTGACCTGAACAAAGGCGGGAAAAAATTAATAAAATATATGAAATTAGTAACAAAAATTTATAATATTTAATTAATAAAGTTACACACTAATTATTTAGGTTCATTTTAATGTCTCAATAAGAGTTAAACATTTTTCCCAAGGATTGTCCATGTTTTAGGTGAAATTCTCGATTCCTTCACCTTGATTTCTAATGTCGCTGTTTCTTCCATCAATCTCAAGAATTCTTCCAGAGTAGGTTCTTGTGAAGACTTCCATTTTCTAGTTATACATTTCCTTGCCACACCTAGTATGGACCAAAGTAGGTACAGATCTTTTTTACTGATTCCAATAGTATCATTAACATTTAAGAGGACTAAAGATTTGGTTAAAATAAAGGTATCTGTGAGTATAGCTTGCAGAAAAATAATAATTTCTTCCCAGAATATATACATGGAAATATATTCACAGGGCATTTATTACACCTGATAAACTAACCAAATTCAATTCACTTGATAAATCCATTTGTTGGAGATGTGCTTCAAGCTGTAAAGCTGATTGGTCTCATATATTTTTTGGATTTTATTAATATAGCTTGAGATACTTTTGGTGCTGTTTGAATATTTGTGCTTAGAACTGCATTAATTCAGAGTCACAGTTAATAGTATCTAATAATCCTATTAGTCCAATGAAGGAGACGTTACAAACACGAGCACAAAGGACCATGAATATGTAAAATGCGTTTATTCAAATAAAACAGGAGCAACTCAAGTAGGTAAGTACTTTCACCATGACCTTCTTCAGACCAATATAAAACATGCCCCATTCACCCAGTATAAATATTTTAGTAGAACCAATCAAATGACAGAATAAAAAATCACGATCTCTGAAATGAAGTGGAAACTTTAGATAGAGAGGAATTCAGGCCAGACCCTGAAGAAAATGTGGAACCAACTAGGGACACGTTAATTTGGAATATCTCTGGCCCAGTGGTTTCTGGCCCAGATTTGTGGTTTATTGGCCTTTTGGACAGTTTCTTCCATCACTTTCAACTTTTTGGCTTAAAAGCCTGTGTTTTTGCTCATTTCCCCCTTTTCCTGTAACTAGTCTAGTCCAGATACAGATTTGCTGTGTCCAAGACTGTAAGCTTCTGAGCCACCCAAGCCTTTCTGTGTTGGAGGGAAGCCTTCTAGCATATCAGTAGGAGTGGTAAGCACTAGGTAGCCTGTCTGCCACAAGAGGAGTGGCTCCTGGTCCAGAAATTGTAGTTTATTGGCCGTTTGGACAGTTTTTCCATCTCTCTCAACTTCAACTTTCCAGTTTAAAAGCCCACGTTTGCTCTCGTTTCCCACCTTTCCTGTAACTAATCTAGTTCAGATACAGACTTCCTGTATCCAGGACTGTTTGAAAGCTTCTGAGTGGTGCCAGAGCTTGTTCTTCAATTTTTCCCTTAGATCTTCTAGTTCTCTCCTCTCCTGCACTTATACTAGCTTACTAGTCTAGCACTTTACCAGACTTCTTGTAGCAATTATTATAGCACACAAGTGCTACCAGCACTAAACGTTCTGCAAGGAAACAGATCTAGTACTTATTATCAATGCCCGCCCCACCAGGCATGTCTAAAGGTCAGTTCTTTGTAGTTTCTTCTATTAACCTGGTGAACTTGGGCATCCTGAGGCAATGTAGCAGCTGCCTCGTGTACACCGACAACCCTCTCCTCTTACCCTCCAACACTCAGACTTGCGAGAGATGCACTTATATATCCAAATTGGAAGCCACGCACTCTCCAGCCAAGACCGGAATAGCTGGTCAAGAGGAGAAGGTCAACACTTGCACCACACCACATGGAACACATAGCCCTTCGAAACACACACCAGCACTGCCTTCACATAAAAACACAAACCACACACCCACCTTCACGGAGGCTCTCATTAAAAATCTACCCAAGCAGCAGAGACCTCCATGGCAGAAACGCACTCGACCACTGCAACACAACACTAATCACGAGACACATAACTCTCCTAAACAGTGTGCCACTCAACCAAAGCCCCTAAGGCAAAACAGCATGCCCAACACACTAGTCGTAGGTGACTCTATAGTGAGGCACACTGATATCCCACTCACTAGGTTGAATAAGGAGAAAGTAACAGTCAGCTGCCTGTCAGGTGCCAGGATCTGACACATAACTCATGCACTCAGGTCACTCAACAACAGGTACAAATATGACTCTGTCATTGTACATGTGGGTGTGAATGACCTGAGACGTACCTCCCTGGACAACATGAAAAGAGACATGGAGGAGCTCTCGGATTGTATGACCCTAGCCCTGAGCAGCATCCTACCATCACCCAGAATGATACCACAGTACAAGCAGAAAATTATTTCAACAATTGGCTAAGTTTCTGGTGTCATTCTAAGGGGATCCGGTATCTTCCTGCCTGGGATGACATGATTGATAGACCTCGATGCTTTAAGAGATGGCCTGCATCTGTCACTCCTGGGCTTCCGGATACTGGCCAAGGCTCTTGCCACTGCTATAGTGCCTTTTTAGGCAGTGTTCCAAAGACCAAATTACCACCGTAACAGCTACAAAAAAATGCAATCTGAGTGTCATGTTGCTCAACACTAGAAGTCTAAATCTCAAAATGCACTCACTCAAGGCACTCCTTAAAGTGGAGAACATCGACATTGATGCTGTAACAGAGACCTGGTTCAAGGCAGCAGAAAGCACACCTGCACTACCAGGCTGTAACTCATTCCACATCTTTCGTCCCCAGAACTTAGACCGAAGCTCCAAAGGCAGTGGTGTTTCCATATTCATAAAGGATGCATACACCTCCAGACTGGTAGCCCAACATAACTCATCAGAGATTCTTCAGGTGCAGCTAACATTGGGTAAGACAGTGATTTAGGTTGTAACCTGGTATAGGTCCCCAACCATGTCCCAAGACTCGCACTCCACATTCCTAAGCACCCTGGAGAATATTAGGGTCCAACCTTACACTCTCTTACTAGGCGACTTCAACTACCCCTCCATTGACTGGGTAAACTACTCATGTACCAGTGCACTTGCCCAACGTTTCCTGGAGTTCATTAATTCCAGTGCCCTGGTCCAGCTCGTTCTTTCCCCCACTAGAGGTAGCAACATCCTTGACCTGGTCATTACTAACATGGGCGACCATTGCTCTACACCAATAGTCAGCTCCTCCCTGGTTAGATCCAACCACATACTAATCACCTTGGAAATCCACATCCAACCCAGCCCCCACCCCCCTGCAAAGGGAACCACCATAAAAAACTTCTTCAAAGCTAACTTTGGGATCCTAAAAACAGAGGTGGCTAACTTCATGGCACCCATGCAAATGGTGAATAGTTGTGTGACTGCAGAATCATACACCAGTGCACTGTACGAACATGTACACATATGCATGGATCTCGCCATACCCAACAGAAGCAAGACACTCTCCTCCAAAAAAAAAGGAAGCCAATCTGGTGGTCCCCTGCCATAAACAAACTCTACAACAGAAGGAGGAAACTGATGTGGAATAAGGTGAAGTCCCAAGACTGGAAAAACTCCGTTATCTGCCTCAACAAAAAGTTGAGATCCCTCATCAAATCCTCTAAAGCTAGGTATGAAAATTGAATTGCAGCAGATAGTAAAGACAACCACAAGGCCTTCTGTAGTTATGTAAAGAATCTCCACTGCAATACCCAGTTTTGCTGTGAGCTACTGCACAATGGTACATCCTGTACCGAGCCAACAGATATTGCCAGTATACTGACTGACAGATTCAGTGCCAACTTTACCACCCCCAAATGACCAGTCACAATACCAGTAGATTGCCAGGCACGCAGTATTACTGCTGCACAGGTTAAAACAACACTGCCCAAGGCCAAGAATACAGCTTCTATGGGACCTGACAATGTCCCTGATTGTGTTCTACATGAACTGCAGAGTGAACTAGCACCTCACCTGTGTGCCCTGCTCAGTCACAGCCTCCCCTCAGGCTTTGTCCCTGCCGAATTGCGCACTGCTACAGTCATCCCCCTCCACAAAGGAGGAGTGACTACAGACCCTGGGAACTATCGCCCCATTAGCCTGACGAGTCTGATATGCAAAGCTATGAAATGCATCATCATGGACCTAATAAACAAGGATATAGGGAATCCCCAAACTCTGGATCCCACACAGTTTGGTTTTGTGAAGTGTAGATCATGCCTGCTCAACTTGGATGACTTCTTTGAGTCAGTCACCAGAGCTGTGGATGAAGACAAGGTGGTTCATACAGCCTACCTTGATCTGGCCAGGGCTGTTGATACCATTCCTCACTCAGGAATCATAGAAAAACTCACTAAGCTTGGCATCAACCCCTATATCACTAGGTGGGTTGCAAACTGGCTCACAGAACCCACAGTGTGAAAGTAGCTGACTCCAAGTCAGACTGACGATTAGTGGAGTCTCACAGGGTTCGGTCCTGGGTCCTCTCCTGTTTGGTATCTACTGTTCTAAAGTCCAGGCCAACATGAAGGGACTCTGGCTGACAAAGTTCGCAGACGATTACAAGTTGGGAGCTATTATTAACTCCCCAAGTGATGTTGACATCCTACAGAATGGCCTTACTGTGACCAACGACTGGTGTCATAACCATGGCCTTAAACTCAATGCCAAAAAATGTGTCGTCATCCCCTTTGAGAAAAACCCAGTTCCCATGAATTACCACATTGATGGTAGTCTACTGAACACAGAAGGCATTATAAGAGATCTGGGAATACAGGTTGACAGCAACCTCTCTTTTGATCACCACATTGCCACTGTGGTCAGACAGTCCTTCTATGTGGCACATGTCATTACTAAGGGTTTTGCATCCAGGAAGAAAGAGGTCATTGTTTCCCTCTACTCTTTCCTCATTAGGCCAATCATTGAGTGCAATGCCCCATTTGGTATGTACCTTACTAGACACCTGCAGCAACTGGAGAGGCTGCAAAAGTACCTCACAAGGAGGATCCTAGGCCTTAAACACTTGTCCTATATGGACAGACTCAGAAAATTCCAACTATTCTCTGTCTCATATCGCCTACTTAGAGGCGAACTCTGCTTGACTTACAAAGCCATGTCTGACCCAGCTCTGTTAGAAATACTACATCTAAAGAAATCCCAATCCCTCTGCACCATACGCGCCAGAGACCTCAACCTCATTGCCACAGTTAACAGAACATGCTGGAGGGACAGGCTCATAACCCAGAGACTGCCCATGCTATGGAACAGACTTCCCATACATGCCAAGCAGAGCACCTCACTGACCCTCTTCAAGAGAAATCTTGATGAGTGGATGGGAAACAGAAAATTCACCCCAGGGATAACACCAGTGGCTCTACTCAACAGAGGCACTGAGAACTAAGGTCGTGTGGCACTATGCCAGGGTAATCCTATGGCTAGGCTTGTAAAGCCCCTGGGCCATTAGCATAGTACACACCTATGAATCTATGATTGTGTTCTGACTGTTGATGAGGCTTCTGTGTTGGAGAAAGGCCTTACTTTTATCCCGACTAAGAGACGTGACTTAACGGACATGTTGTTAAATGTTAAACTTTTTAGTAGAATGTGCTTTTGAAGCTTGAATTTGGTAATAATATGGGGGCTGATGTTTTTTCTTTTAAGAGACCCAGCTCGTATATTCCCAGTTCACATCCATTAGTAGATGCTTTTAATAAATGGGTTGAGAATGATTTGTTTCACTTGTATGATGACAAGAATGATTATACACAATGCAAGAATTAGGAGGTTTAACCTTAGCCTGAGACAGAGGGAGGCTCTAAAACGGTTACAAAAGGATGACACTGTAATAATCTGGCCAGTGGATAAAGGCAGCCCAGTTGTTATGATGAATAGAGATGATTATTATGCATCTATGAGAACTATGTTGAGTGACAGTAGTTTCTATTCTAGGATTGATATTATGTATGTACATAATTTAGAATGTAGGATTCTTGATGTGTTGGAAGACATTTTTAAGAGCAAGTTAATTTCACTAGACTTGTTTATTTTCTTGAAATCTGAACATTCACTTATACCTATCATTCAAGGACTCCCTAAGATACACAAGGATGGGATGAAACCATCTCTTAGGCCTATTGTGGCAGGTAGAGGTTGGTGTACTGAACCATTCTCACTGAACATAGAGAAGTTCTTACGTCCAACCTTAGACAGCAAATAGGTTTGTTTTGAAGGATTCCAAGCAGCTTTTAATGGATTTATACATTGTTTCCAATACACTATCTGTATATATGGATTATCTTTTTGTCACCTTAGATGTACAGTCTTTTGTTTACTGTCATCCCTAACACTGCAGGGGTTGATTTAGTACAATATATTAGTACACACAGTGAATACAGTGAAAGTTTGATTGACTTACTGTGTTTATTCTTGGAGACTGTCCTTGAGACTATTGTTTTTGTGTTCGATGGTGAAATATATTTGCAAAAGGATAGCATAGCTATGGGCACATCTTGTGCCAATAGGCACGCCAACATGTTTATGGCCATGTGGGAGAAAGACCGCTTGATTGGAAATTAGTTATAGTCTAGATTTATCCCATTTTGCCATCGGTTTGTGGATGATTTGTTCCTCATTTGGACTGGGAGTGAGGAACAGTTGGTAGCCTTCCATGAACAACTAAATGGAGCCACTAGTTATTTGAAATTTACTTTGTCCTTTTCACCCTTTTCGATTGCTTAGCTTGATGTTTTTGTACAGAGGCTGGATAATAGTATGGTGCATACAGGTGTTCAAAGGTAATCATGTTATAGAAACACCTTACTTGATAGGCATAGCATGCACCCTCAGTATGTTTTTAGAACTGTGATTAAGGGTCAAGGGATGAGGGCATTGAGACTTAATGTTTCAGATGTTGGGTTTCATTCCGAGCTATCCAGTTTGTTGAACAAACTTGTGGAGAGGGAATGTTATTCCTCAGAAGTAGACAAGGTACTGGGTGACATACCTGACCATCGAAGAGGTGCGCCTTCTCCCTATTTTTCTGCTACAGTGACTGTTACTGGCAGTATGAGGTCCATTGAGGATCAGAAGAGGGTAAAAGTACCTTTGTTTTATACCAGTGACATTGATACTATTATAGATGTGATCAAAAGAAACTGGGATATATTAACAGTGGACCCTGTACTTAGGGGGATTGTAGGAGAAGTACCTAGTTGCTTGTTTAAGAATAAGTTGAACTTGAAAAGAATGTTGTGTAAACCGAGAGATTTGCCCACTGATACATTATCTAAGAACCTCATTACCAGACCCTGTGGTAGGTGTAACTTCTATAGAAGTATTGATGATAGTGGACAGTTTATACATCCAGCCACGGGTCAAAAGTTTGTGTTTAAGGTTTCTGCTGATTGCTACACTCAGCATGTGGTTCATCTTGCCCATTGTTTGTTATGTCATTTGTACTTTGTTGGTAAGACAGGATCAGAGAACACCTGTATAATATAAGGATACTGTCCAATAATAATTCATTGTTCAAGCATGTTATGCAGGAAGGGGAAGAGCATATTTTTCATTTTTTGGTTGTTGATATCACTACACACAGTATATGTGAGGGGGATATTAGGAATTGCACAGAGAATAAAGAGAGATGGATCCTTAGGCTTAGGGCAGAGAGGGGGAAGGGCTTAAATGAGAAAACATCCCTGAAACCTGTATTGAAGTCTAGGCCCCTGAGAGTTATTTAGTACACTTTGTTTTGGGTTGTTTTTAACATATGTAAGATTTTCCTTACAGTTTTATGTATGTATACATGAATTTATATGCATAAGTTCTTGAGTGTAATAAGTTTTTTTATGGTTATTTTTATTTCATTACAAAAGCAAGTGCTTTTAATTTTAGATGTCTTGTTTATAGGAACAGCCCATTGATTTTTTATTCTGCCATTTGATTGGTTCTACTAAAATATTTATTCTGGGTGAATGGAGCATATTTTATATTGGTCTGAAGAAGCTGATGGTGAAAGAGCTTACCTACTTGTGTTGCACCTGTTTTATTTGAATAAACGCATTTTATGTATTTATGGTCCTTCGTGCTCGTGCTTGTAACATTGTCTACTTTGTTGGACTAATTTACTTTTGCTTATTTTTTGACAACGGGACATTTATCCCTTGGGTTATTTTGTGGATCTGTTTGGTTATCTGATAATCCTATGGTTAGCCTCTTGCAGGCATAAGTACACAACTCTGAGGAATGTGATGTTACTAAAAGTAGAAGAGTCAGGCATTATTTCGGTATTAGATGACTTATCTGCGTTATAGTTCTTACAGGCATGCCTTGCACTGCCTGGAAAAAGGGTTACAGAAGCAAAATAAGATATGTATTCAATAACATTTGGCTTGTAAAACTCTTTTAAATAATTGTAAACTTAATATTGTATTTGCAGTCCCTTTATGATCAGTATTTATGAATAAGAAACAGCTGTTAGAGAAGTGACCATGTAAAGCAGAGTAGGGTGTTAGTTTTCATTCCAGAAATTTTTATTCAGTGAATGATTTTATGGTGTGATGCATCAGTAGTTGTAAACTACATTGCTTAGAGAAATACTACGGTAAGTTGTAATAAAACATCCACTTAAAATATATGGCCCATGTGATAACAGCAGAGAATACAACAGAGAAGTTGTGTAATTTAAGTTTTCCTAGCATCAGCGTAATTTCTGACTAAAAGTATTCTTTCAGGTGCTTTGCCTATAACGTATACCTCTAATACTGAGCTAATATGTTGACTAGTGAGCACTTAAATGTACTGTTCCGTTTCACTTGTATTCTGTGCAGTAATCCTGTAATGTTCTCTCTATAAAAATGCCCCATTGCTTAATTGCTGAATTGTCAGTCAGCACTCCAGTGATGCACCCTGTAAAATGGAATAACCCCATTTCTGCTTATTGCTAAGTTAATCAGGCACATAGTAGCTCAGTTAGCTTCCACACTTACAAAAACTGGGGGTAAGTGAGAAACTATGTATGTAGTAATGACTTTGGTTTGTATGGTGCAGTATATTACAGGAATTCTCTCCCTCACATTAAAGTAGCCCATCATCTTACATCAAAAATGAGCTCATATATGAGAAGATGTATGTTGATAGCAAATCAAGAAAGCTTAAGAAATAGTGTGTAGCAGCTGTGAAATATCTTAGAGGAGTGCTTACATATGTGTTTGTTTTAGTATTTAGAACCTCAGCCTGGGAATTTAGTTTCTATTGAAGATGGACGAATTATGGGAACACACAAAGGTAAATCCACTCACTTTGAAATTGTCTTTCTTTGTATTCTTTGTTTAATAATCTATTGTCATTCTGTTTTGGTTGTGGTTATATAATACTCTAATTATTTTTACAGTTGAAACATTATTTTTTTAAATATTTGCTGGCTCCATTTATCTGTAAAATGGTCAAAACATCCCCTATAGGCCCATTTATTCATCCCTATCCCAGCTGTACTAGGAGAGTAGGAAAGAGAGGTGGAAAAAAGAGTCGGGGATCATAGTAATCATCTGGTGGGGTTTAAAATATGTATTTTTTGGTAAGTTCCTACATTGTATCCCTCTTGGCCAGAAAGTATTGTGCAGTGCCTATACCGCTGAGCCTACAATGAATACATCATTTTATCCACTCACAGTTTCAACTGCAGTACTTCAGCAATCATCAGTGAGCTGACTTTCTCTTTATTCAAGTTTGTAATACCTACACTGCTTGGCCTTTTTCTGTGTGGTGGTTTTGCAACAAGATTCTATCCATGCCTTGTTGCTAGGATAGGTATACTAGCATGAGTCACCAGTCCTGTCACTTGGTGCCAGTATATTGTTCTTTAGCTTGCAGGATGCCATTCACTTTGCTTCATATTTTTTGGTTTACTCCTCATAAAATGTATAGTTTCCTGGCAAATCACTGAAGACTGCGGTCATTAAATACTAGCAAACATTTGAGTTTCAGACTTGTTATTCAGGAGATGCATGCTAATGCAAAGTTTATTGTATTAATGTTCTAAGTATATTAACAGTAACATTTAAAATTTTCCTGATAATGGACAATTGTCCTGATTTTATCTGTAATGGTTTGGGAGGTATTATTATTATTTTTTCGCAATTAGATGTGGTATACAAAGCAATATGACTGCATCTGCTGGGTGTGGGTTGTATGCGGATGAAAGTAACATACCCTCTTTTCTTTTGATCATTTTAAACAGTCATACATTGCAGAACTAGTGTGCATTTTTGAGAAATAAGTCTGAATGCTTGGGCTATTATGCATTTGTGTGAAATAAATCTGAAATATGTTATTGTATCTATAATTATTGTATTGATTTTTATCACACTAGGACATCTGAGCTGTCCACAGTCACTAATGTGGCTGTAATTGCTGGATATGGAAACATTTTATGTGGCTGAGAATGGTGACCCTGTTGTCAGTATCAAGTTAAACAGATACAGTGCTGTACACAGTCAAAATTAGGTCTATAATTGTTAGGTGCTGGGACTGCATTTACATAAAACAGGTTGGAATACTTTACTGTGGACTTTTTTATTACAGTTGGACATTTGAGGTGTACACAGACAAGTGTCTGTAATTGATGGGTACAGAATTGGTGGCTAATGATAGCAATTTGAATGGTTTTAAATATGGAAGGTGAATCCAAAAGAACATATGCATTTATGTGTGGTCCAAAAAAATGTGTGTATGTCACCATTAGATTGAAAACCAGGGCACATGGTACACATACACAGCTACTGACTGTTAGCAAATTTAAGTATGCCTAAAATAGCTTTTATTACCCTTGGTGCTCCTACTACTTTTAGAGTTGTATTGGATGTCTTTATTCCATATTGCTCCATATTGCACTATGTTTTGCTTGCACATCTTGGTATTTCATGATTTTACAACGTATGCAGGACATTGCAATCTTTAGGTGTTTAGGTATTACTGTGATTAATATTACTGTTTGTCCTTTCTTCATTGACTACATCTGTTTTTTTTTTTGGCTTCTACTTTCTTAACTTTTTATATTAAATGATCCCATGTAATCAGAACTTGTTTCCAGTGCATATCTGCTATTTGTATGTTGTAATGTTTGCCCAATTTGACAGTCTTGCTACAGAATTATGCCTTTCAGTATACAGACCCTCAGTCTTGTGTATAGCACAACCAACAACAAGATGTGCAATTGTTTCTAGTTCTGCATTGCAAAACCTACATTTTTCTACATCTCCCACTTTTTCTTGTAGACTTTGTTAACAAATGTGGATGTAGTTTGCCAACTTGAGCTGCCATTATTAACCTTTCAGAAGAAGAAGGATAATTCTGGTTTAAATTCATCTCTCCTTAACCATTCATGCCTCAAACCTTTTTTTTTTGTTTGTAAACACCTTTATTAAATTATCAGTCTGATGTTAATCTTCATTCATTCATCACTGATGGGTTGTTTGTTCCATCTTCGGAACCAAGTTGGTCTTATACCAAGCTCGCACCAGCCAAAAACTCTCGAGGTGCATGTTTACCCATAGTACCCTTCTTCCTGTTACCTCAGATCTTGTTTGCTGCATAGCCGTAAAGCCGCTTTCAAGCTAGCTCTCAGCTAAGTCTTATATTTTTTTGATATTTGATAAAGCTTTGATAAGAATTTTGTTGCATTTTTCCTTTATCTCTAGCTCTCATTGTCTGTCACTAGTCTTTACCCTTTCTATTGAGCATCTGATTCCATTTTCCCTTCAAATTACCTTTTGGTAACCTCAGTACCATTGTTGGTAGGGCCTTTCTCCTTACCCATTGTGGTAATCCTTAAGTACCATTGCTGGTATTTCTTCCTTCTTCCCTTTACTTCTCTTACTTCTCTCTCCAAAAAAAAATATATATATATATATTTATATATATATATATATATATATATATATATATATATATATATATATATATATATATATATATATAATCTTCCTTTCTACCTATCTGTCTTTAGTGAATTATTGTAAGTGTTCAGTATGTCTAACAAAAGGGGATGTCAGGCTTTAAACAATGCCAGAAATGTAGTTGAAAAATGCCAAACAGCGACTCTGATGAAGATTGTGTATATTGTTTGGGAGTTCCTCATCTCTCCGTGCAACCAGCTTGCTCTATTTGCCAGGGATTTATCTCCCGTACTCTGAACGAATGCAGGAATAAGTTAATTCTAAAGGGCCTCCTTAAGATTCCCTTTTCAGGGGCTCCTTCTGTGTCAGAGGGCTCACCCCCACCTAAGAAAGATAAAAAGAGACCACATTCCATACCTTCTTCACCTTCTGGTGATAAGGATAAGCCATCTAGACCGAAATTACCCAAATTGTCATCAGAACAGAAACCAGTTTCTATGATAACGACCTCGGTACCATCAACTATCTTAGTGTCATTGGCAACTGTTTCGGCACCGACAGTGTCTACGGCACCATCCATAGCTAAACTACAAATTGTCACCTCAACACCCACCTTGGTTCCGAGTGCCGTCATGGCACAGAGCTTACCCACGGTACCCATGACTATGGTAGACACTCCTTCCTCCCTCGTCTCCAAACTCGAGACAGTGGTGCCGTTAGACACTGCAACTCGGACCTGATACTCCCCGTCAATGGGTCCTTTCCTGAGGCAGATATATAGCCCCTTCCTTGAATGGCTAGAGTCCCCATCAGGGATATCCAGCAGATCCACCAGGAGCCTTTCTGAACTAGATGTGGTGCACCTTGTCGACCAGCTGCTGACAGCCAGGGGGATTCCTACACCTTCTAAGACCCAGCCCCCTGTGGGAATATTTCTCCACGGACTCCATCCTATTCTCCTCCTTTGACCTTCTTGCAGGTTTCAAACCCTTTGACCCCAATGCCCTTTTTTGTACCCACATCCTCTGTGGCATTAGTGGATCTCACTGTGGCCTCGCAACCGGCCTTTTGGTCTTCGCCTCGTTCTGAGCCAAGTCTTCCTCAGGTCCAGGATTGGGTTACAGGCTCCTCGATGCCGATTACAATTCCGAGCATGTATATGGTGCCGTCCACAGTGCCAGGAGTCCTGTCGGTATCGATCCCTCTTGAGGCTCCTCTGTTGGGAGCAGGCTTGACAGAGTGGGGTTTGACCCCGATTCCAAGGTTGTCTTTCTCGGTTCTGGGCTCCCATCCCTCTTCGGGTGGACCTGCTTTCCAGACAATGGAGAGGGCCCTTGCCTCTGTAGGCAGACCTTTGGCGTCGGAGCCTCAGACGTGTCCTTCCCCTGAGCTGCAGCTGACACAAGCCACTGTTTTGGGACATCAAGCATGAGAGCCTCAAGAGACCCTACTGCAGGGTGCCCCTTCTTCCGAGTCCTCTTCAGAAGTTCCCACTGAAGAGGTACCACGGAAGAAGTCATGCAAGAGGAAGCACGTAGACTCCCCTGAGGAGTCTCTTACAGAGGATACAGATTACAATGAAGGGGAAGGGTCCCCACGGTCACCCCCTGAAGATGTCTCCTTTGGAGATATCCTCCAAATATTGAAACAGAGGGGTGACTGGAAGCCCAAAAATCCTTCCTCTGAGGAATCCGTATTCCTGCAGGCCTTTCGTGCTCATCCATCTACCTCTTGGGTGACCCCGCCTGCAGACAAGCTAGTTCAGCTTGTGGTGCAGCATGCCTGGAAGAATCCTGACTCTGTTGAGCCAATCCCACAGAGGCCAGATAAGATTCTATCCCCCACGAGGAAAGTCTACATTGTTCTAAACATCTACCTGTAGATGCTATGCTAGTGGCAGCAGCCACAAAGAAAGAGCTCGTCGAAGAGAAGCTAGACTGTTCATCCACTAACAGGGAGTCCTGGGCAGTAGACAGATTAGAGAAGCAAGTTTTTGCTTCATAAACTTTTGCCATACTGTCTTTGAACTGTCTGGCACATTTTACTAGGCTCCAAAGAGACTTAATTTCTGAACTCTCTGGAACTGTATCAGGATAGTTGTCTGAAGAGGTAAGCGACAACGTTGCATCGCAACTAGCAACCCTGGAGTCAATATCTAACTCACCCATGAGATTATCCCATGCAACCGAAGGAGCGGCAAGAGCTGCGGGTTCAGGTATAGTTATGAGACATCATGCCTGGATGCACCTTTGTAATTTCGCGGACCCCTTTAAGTCTTCCTTCCTGAATGCTCCAGTTTAAGCATCTTCCCTGTTCAGCCCAAATGTGAAGGACAATCTAGCCAGGTGTGAGAAGGACGGCAAGACCCTGTCTGCAATAGATGTATGCTTTTCCAGCCCCCAGCATTCCTTCTCCAGGAATCAGAGGAGTGGAAAGTTGTGGAACAAAAAGTCACAGGGTCCTTTTCGTAACGCACGTGGCGAGTTCACCCCCAGAGGCAGAGGGCGTAACTCTTCTGGAAAATACCCCTACCAAGGCAGAGGGGGCCCGCATAACCAGGGACCCAGAGATTCTTTCTCTGGACAACCCTACCAGCGCTCCTGAAGAGCTTTCTTCTGGAAGCAAAGCAGTCGGGGGACATTTCTATCTGCACTATGCTACCTGGCAATTGATAACCACCGACTCTTGGGTGCAGAAGATAACCAGAAGTTACCACATCCCATTCGATTCTTACCCAAAGCCACCAAGATGAATTCCTGATGTTCCACCCAGTCAAAGGGAAGAAGCAGCTCTATTGATAAGAAATCTGTGCCAAAAGAGCGTCATCCAACCAGTCAGATCCAGATTTTACTCAAGACTTTTTTTGGTGCCAAAAAATACAGGGGGCTGGAGACCATCTTGGATCTCAGCAATTTAAACAAGTTTTTCACTCAAACAAAATTCTGGATGGTTACGGTTCAGTCCATTCTTCCCTTTTTAGAGAAAGGTGATTGGATGTGCTCAGTGGACCTTCAGGATGTGTATTAACACATCAAAATGGCAAATGCTCCAAAAGGCTTCTTCACTTCCGGCTGGGAGCCAATCACTACCAATTCAGTGTTTTGCCATTTGGACTCTCTACATCCCCCAGAGTGTTCACCAAATGCATGGCAGTAGTAACAGCTCACTTGAGACTGCAAGGATTCTGGGTGTTTCCATATTTAGATGATTGGCTCCTTACTGCCCCCACCAAGCATCAACTGGTAACAGATCTAAAATACACCCTCTCTCTGGCAAACCTTCTGGGAGTTTCTATAAATTGGGAGAAATCCAACGTGACTCTGACCCAATCCATAGAATTCATAGAAGCAGTGTTCAACACCCATTCATGTTTAGTCTCTCTCCCAGACCACAGATTACAAAGACTAAGGCTTCAGCTCTGGGTGATACTCTGTCAAAACAAAGTTTCAGCTCGAGAAGTCCTCCAGCTCCTATGTTCAATAGCAGCGTCTATACCAATGGTGCCTCTTGCAGAATTTCACATGAGACTCCTCCAATGGCTTCTGTTATCTCAGTGGTACCCAAATCATCATCCTTTACCCTTTCAGATTTGAGTAACAAATCGATGCAGACAGGACCTAATTTGGTGGATGAGGCCAGAAACAGAGCTTTGCAGCCACCCCTTCCATCCTTCTCAAACCAGAGCTACTGTGACCAGACCATGGATGCCTCCCTGATAGGGTGGGGGGGGCATTTTCAGTGAATGGCAGTCCAAGGCACATGGCCTACAATAGAGGCCAATCTGCATATAAATGTCCTTTAACGTAGGGCAGTGCTTTTAGCATTGCAAGCATTTCAGTCCATCCTACCTCCTGGAACAATTGCCATCCAGTCAGACAAACATGTCAGTAGTCTGGTATATCGGAAGGAGAAACCAAGTCCTACCCCTTATGTCAAGAGGCCATAAGAATTTGGCAGTGACGATAGCTTCCAACCGCTTTCTGTTAGTAATGCATATTCCCAGGGATTCCAGCATGATTGCAGACAAGCTGAGCAAGTGCAAGTCTCCTGCCTCACGAGTGGTCTCTGTCTGTACATAGCGGCAAATATTTTCAACTGTTGGGGCCAGCCTTGCTGCGACTTATTTGTCTCCCTGTCAAACCACAAATGCAGCAGCTACTTTGCCCTAATTCCCCCGCAGGGGAATTCCCCAAGGGATGCTCTAATCCACGATTGGCTCACGGGATTTCTATATGCATACCCCCCATTCCTCTGATTCCCCAAGCCATGAAAAAGCTCTTCGGTTGAAAAGCAAAGTGATCCTGATAGCACCTTATTGTCCTCGACAAGCATGGTTCCCCTTTCTCTGGCCTCATTGTCGACCGTGGATTCTGGATCCAACTCCAAGTCTGATTTCTCACCCCCAAGGGTTGAGTGACCCAAACTTAACCACTCTCAAGCTGACAACTTGATTTCTCCACTTCTGCTGATCGCCAGGCAGAACAACCTTTCCTTCCCAGTACATGACATTATTCTGGCCTCTCACAAACCATCCACCAGGAAACTTTGTCTTGACAAATGGAAGAGGTTTTCAATTTGGTCTAAGCAGAGAAAACTAGACCCGTACTCAGCCCCAGTTACTGCAGTGCTAGATTACCTGTCAAATTTCTTTGAAGATTGTGCTGCAGCTTCAACTATACGGGTTCACCTGGCTGCCATTTCAAATTTCCATAATGGTTTTGGGAATTCCTCCTTGATCTCACATCATCTATGTAAAACTTTTCTAAAAGGAGTCTCTCACATTAGGCCTCCAATCAAACAACCTATAGAACCATGGAGCCTCACACTAGTCCTACAATCTTTAACGCAACCTCCCTTTGAACCTGCAGCAACTTGTGACATCAAGTTCTTATCCTGGAAATCTCTTTCTCTGGTGGCCATCACATCAGTTAGGCATATTTCCGAGCTCCATGCAATGTGCGTAAAACGCCCCTATTTAATTTTCCACAAGGACAGAGTATCACTCCGGACAAATCCATCCTTTCTCCCCAAAGTAATTTCTGATTTTTTCTGTTAACCATACTATTGACCTACCAGTCTTTTCCCCTAATTTTTCTAATAGAGAGAGTGCTGTCTGCATTCGTTAGCCGTACACAGACAGTTGGCGATTCTGTCTAGATAGGACAAAAACAATGTGCAAATCAGACCAGCTATTTATATCATTCTCTGGTCCTAAAATGGGAAAGTCAGTTTCTAAGGTGACCTTATCTAAATGGCTCAGAGACTGTATACTCTTCATTTGTCATCACGAAAAAAAAACCTTATACTACAGAAAGTCAAAGCTCACTCCACTAGATCAATGGCAATGTCTGTGGCATTCCACTCAAGAGCTTCTATGGACGATATCTGTGCAGGAACAACATGAGCTACTCCTCATACCTTCAAAACTCATTACAAATTGGATTTGGTCTCCAGGGGAAGAGCTTCATTTGGCTCAATGGTGCTCAGGAATATTCTTCCATAAGGGCTGCCCAAGTGACACAAGGTAGCTGGGGACTCTGCCCCATCAGTGTTGACTGAATGAAGATTAACAGAATCAGTTCCATATGTGTTGTTGTTCTTCATTCATTCATCACGTCCCACCCTCCTTCCCCCTCCTAAGGCTCCTGGGGGATACTTTGGGACCAAGTCTTGAATTTATCGTACTTTACTAATAACGGGCAAACTGGATCTGAGGTAACAGGGAGAAGGGTATTATGGGTAAAATTTTGTTCGGCCGACTCTGTTCCTAGGACGAAACCGACAACCCATCAGTGATGAATGAATGAAGATCAACAACACAGATGGAACGTTATGGTAAGACATAACTTCTTTTTTAGTACATAGGCACACATACATTAATAGAAAATAAAACAAACCATATAAATGTTTTTCATGTATTGTACACAACATATGCATTTTCTTTCTTTTTAACAATTATTATTCAGTCCAGCATTATATAAATTGCTCAATTTCTGCCTTCCCCTAAACCTTGCTGTTCCTCCTCAACATTATTCTGCATGTAATTATCCCAGAAATTTCATTTATTTCTAGGTAATTTACTCCTTTCCTTTTTTAAACAATCCCACCTCCAGAATTCAGTTCTTCGGTTATAGTGGTTTAGATTTTGATTTCCATTTTCTAGTAATTGCTTTTTTGGCATCCAATGTCATTAAACTTAGTAAGACATTGCAATGTCTAGGCAATTCAGATCCTGTGTCTCAGCTCAAAAAAAAAATAATTTCCTTAGTTATAACTATTTTCTTCTCAAATATTTCTGACAAGAGTACTCTGTAGAGAATTTTCAAAGTCTCCCAACTTGTTGCACACCCAAAAAACATATTCACAATTATCTTATCTCTCTCTCTATCTCACCTTCAGTATTTGCTATTTACTTGAGGAAAAATTATTTGAAGTCTACTTTGTGTGTCAAAATACCTATGAAACACTTCCAAGCAAAAAATCCCAAACCTTCTGGAGTTCTTTGCATACTTGGAGACAAGCAGACATCCTGCCATTGTTCTTTTGTAAATTGCCATTCCAGTCTCTCTTCCTAATCTTTTTTAACATCTTCTGATTGATTCTTATAGTTATTGCGCTGTATATTTTTATGCTTTACTAATTATAGATTTTTTTACCAGTAGCTTCTGTTCTAGATTTGACTAAAAACTCTACCAGCAATGGTCTTTCAATTAGCACTCCCATTTACCTTTCTCTTCACGTATACTATGATACCAGTTAAAGGTAGGGAAGTTGGTGTCTAGCATGCAGTACAAACTTCTGCTTGGCCTCGTCTTACCTTGTTTCTTTTCCTTCTTTATTTACTTGCTCTCAATACCTTGGTTCCTTTGCCAGTTTTCTCCAGTATTTACAGCTCCTCCTACCTATTTTATGTACCCCTAGTTGCAGTCATCCCAAATGACAAAATCTCCTTTCTCTATTCCTGTGTTTACTTAGTTTTTAGAACACTTTCCTCAGCTTTATGAATGTAATCTCTTTTTTTAATTTCTCCATATCTTTTGGGTTTCTAATACCATGTCGGGAATGGACCCTATTCCTAAGTCAAAGTATGATTAAAGTTCATGAAATTAATATTGTTTCAGTCTTTGATGTTAGCCAGAAGTGCTCTTCGCAACACCCACAATGTGACCAGTAATGACTCCTTCTGCAATTCGTACAGTTACATGTATTGGTAACATATCTAAATATGATTGTAGATTATTTTTATAAGACCAGTTGCTTCTGCTACTGTTGGAACTCTCAGGGGTATCTTTCTTCCACATTGCTCTTGTTTCTGCTTGCAAATCCTTGTATTTTATGACTTTGTGTTGCTAAATGCAAGGCATTGTAGTCACTGGGTGTAGCGATTTCAGTGATCAGCGCTACTTTTGTCTTCTTTTCATGGACCACTGTATCTGGTTTTCTCGCATCTGTCTTTTGAACTTTTGGTAATGGGTGATCCCATGTGATGTAGACTTCATAATTTTCTGTGATGTTTTGTGGCTTGTATTTCCAGTGTTTTTCCAGCTACTTCAGTATTATAATGTTTGCCCAATCCCCAGTGCAAAAGTCTTGCCTCATTATTATGCCTTTCAGTATACAGTCCTTCTTCCATTCATATATCACAACCAGCAACAAGATGTGAAACTGTTTCCAGTTCTATTTTACAAAACCTACATTTGTCTGTTTCTGCCACATATTCAATGGACTTTGTAAACCAACGTGTACTTAGTCCATTATCTTGGGTCACCAATATTAATATTTCCTCTTTTGGTTTCAATTTGCCTCTGCTTAACCAGTCCTGTGTTCGATCCTGATCTCCTTTATGGCCATTGTTATACTCCTTAAGGATCTGCATCCAAAATCCTACTTCCCGTTTCCTTATTTCTTGAACTTCTCACCTGTTTCATCAGCAACCGTTTATACTTTGATTTATAACCTTCTGCTTGCATTTAGGTGTGTGTGTGTGTGTGTGTGTGTGTGTGTGTGTGTGTGTGTGTGTGTGTGTGTGTGTGTGTGTGTGTGTGTGTGTGTGTGTGTGTGTGTGTGTGTGTGTGTGTGTGTGTGTGTGTGTGTAGGTATGTAGGTGTAGTTTTGAGCCATAACTGTGTGACTCTAAAGTATCTATTCAAATCAGGCAATCTAGACCACCTTGTTTTATGGAGAGGATCACTGTATCCCACTGAACTCTTGCTCTTTTCCCCTCTCAAATAAATTCTTTCAATTCTTTATTAATTAGCATTCACAATGTCTCCTCTGGTTGATAAAATATGCCTAATATGTATATAAAATATGTATATAAAATTAAAGGGATTAAAACATTTTTCACTGCTTGTATGTTACTACCCATATCCATAATCAAGACCTTCCAGTTTTTCAATTTGTCTTTTAACTTTTATTTAGTATTTTTCCACATACCCTTAACTGCCGTAATTCATTACAGCAAAGTAACACCTCTGGATGTTTCTGCAGTTATGTCCGACTGACACTTGTAGTTATCAGCCATTGATTATTCATGTTTACATTAATAATTCCAAAACAATGCTACATACAAAGTATTAAAATATTTCATCTTAAAGCTTATACAATTGCATACAAACTGTATTGATGTTTGATCACTGTCTGATGCAGTTAAGGAGGTATCAGTTATCATTCTGTGATATTTATAGTGTCATAAATTTCATGTATTTTTCAAACACCTTAACAACAGAGTAGCACAGACAGAACTGTTAAGCCTTGTATGAATGTTCTCAGTGGGATAACCAAAATATTGCTTGCAGTATGTGTGTAACTTCAGTGGGTGCTGAGATATTGTGAGTTGTTTACAAAATATTACAAACTTAATAGTTATTGCATTTACTGTGACTTATAAAATCCAGTAGAACTTAAAAATACTACTACTATAGAAACAGTTTGTACTTAAGTTTTCCACTTACACTTCTTTAGTAACCCCTGTGGTTCTAGAAATATGAGCATTTCTTTGAAATGTGAGGACATAATTTGATTTTATCAAAAGCTTCTGCTCCGCCCACTGGAAGTTACAGTGTAAACTTCCAGAGGTCGATTGGAGGGAATGAGTTAATAGTATCCTTTTTAATCCATACACCTAAATTGTTCGTTTGTTTGTGTCTTTCGGCTTTTCCCGGTTAGGGGTCGCCACAGTGGAACTCCAGTACGCTACTGAGTGGTAGCTGATTTTTACGTGCTGAGTTACCAGCCCTGACGCACAACCTTCAACGAAGGTACGCCCATTCACGCATGTCTCCACGCAGAAGATGCTCTAGCTGAGAATCGAACTGGACAGCGTCTTATTGCAAGGCGACAACGCTACCGCAGCACCACCACAGCGGGTACAATCCATACACCTAAAAATTTTATTTAATCATGTGTCCATAAATATGGGAATTGCCGAACCAGTTCATGTGTGAATACATAGTTTACTGTTATAGCCTTTGTTTTATCTTCATTAATTTTACATCCTGAAAAGATTTGAAACTGTCTCAGAATGTTATGTAACAAATGTTCTTTTCTAGATGTAGCAAGTACAAAATAATATCATCTAAAATAAAACTATTTTTTTCATGATTACCATATCACTTGTCTCGTTGAATTTGTGAGTCCCTTGTTTTCTTTGCTAATGGCACTAAATATAATTTATTTATTTATTTGATGTTTGTTAATCAGTAGGTGAACTTATCTGAGGAACGCTTTTCAGCTACAACCTAGGTCAAGCTGATAATAAAAAAATATATGGAATCAAACCACAGAGTAACAATAGTACAGAAAAAAAGCATATTGTGATTATATACGACTGAGTAAATTGTTTGACAGTACAGCTGAGAGAATGTATTTTTTTTCTGCTAATCAGTTACCTCGCTATTTAACAGATATGCGTCCTGTGTTATAAAATGCTCTGCATCAAAATTGTACCTCACCAAAGTGTATTTAAACTATAATACAGAATTTAGTTAGTATCTCTGTCTAAACATAGCATATGATGTTTCAGTGTACTGTAGCATTTTAAAGAAACCTCTGGCTACATATTTAACAAATTGTATCACTGAGTGAAACTAATGGCAGCAGGGTATTACTGAATTATGTTGCATATTCTTTTCTTACTTGCTTATTGATTTCTGCTGTAACAAAAGTGAATGTTAGGCCTGTTTGAATAGAGGCTGCTTCCCCAAAAGCCTGAGTATCTCACACTGTTGTATCTTTATTACAGGAGCCTCCTCTAGTACAAAGCCAAACAGAACATCACCCAGAAAGGAGTATTCCTGCCCAAGGGTTTCTCACCCGGGAGTGAACTACTCATTCCCTCAAGTGATAACTTGTATCTATATCCTGATACAATTAGTGTATGCTCTGGGTCTAAAAACATCTCTGGTTCTTATCACATAGCCTAAACCATCCTAAATTCCAACCCCAAGGCATAGCCTTAGGAGTAAGCGTGTTACAAAGTAAATCTGTTTTACTCTTGCCCACTCTATAGTATGTACTCCTAGACACCCTTACTATAGTATCACAGCCTATTTTACAATTTCTTAAACTTAATAAACTATATTTCAGGCACAAAGAGTCAGCTTCTTATTCTATACTTCTTACCTTGCCCTACACTTGTTTAATGAATTAGCTCCGCTCCGCTTGCCCTCACTGCGTTCGGGCTCACTCCGCTCACCTCCCTGCCCCCAATTCCCACCCACTCCCAGTACATCTAAATTTAAAGACCCTTAGCCACATCCCCTATTACCACAACAACCTATAGAATCAACCATCCTCTTTCCTCTCCTCTATCTTTCCCTCCTACCAGTACAATAGCCCACTTCAATCTCCCCACCACCTCATTTCTCCTCCACTCTATTACTACCCCTCCCTTGAACTAACTTCTTACATTAAGTTAACCTAAACATGCAAATCACCAGAATGTTCCTATATACCCTACTACCTACCCTTATTATAACTTATATCCTTACCATGTATGAAAGACAACATTTTATCAGTTATTACTCCCAGGTAGGTCACACCAAATCTCCACTTGAAAAACCTGTCTCTTTCAGAGTTATTTTAAACCAGGACACTAAAACTAGACAAAATTTATCCTCATTTATTATCCAACAGACTCTCTACCCATATTACACCACCCCCAAAATCAGATATTTTGACAAACTCTTTAGTAAACTAAAGTATATTATCTCACAATACAGGTTAAACCTAACTATCAGTGGAGATATCCACCCAAACCCAGGCCCCAGTACCCCTGACTTACCATTTAATAGAAACAGTAATAAAAATATAATCAGTAGACCCACTGATTCCCTCTTGATCTGCCATCTCAATATAAGAAGTATAAACAAAAAAATACATGACCTACATGCCCTTTTAGCTGTTTATTCCCCAGAGATACTATGTCTATCTGAAACCTGGTTAAAACCAGCTACCACTAATAATGAAATTCTTCCACCTGGCTATAGTATGCATAGACTAGATCAGGCCACAAGGAAAGGGGGGGGGGTGTAGCCATCCTCTATAAATCTGAATTAGATGTAACGATTGAAACTATCCAACCACCTCAGATCAACAACTCTGAAATATTAGCCACCAAAATGCATCTGAATAAAAGTAAAAGTATTAATATCATCTGTATGTACATTCCCCCAGGGAATAATGTATCTGCAATAGAGGATATCCTTCACTGGCTATCCTCTCAGTATACACAAGAAACTCTAATTTTGGGAGACTTTAATGTAGACTGGGACTCCTGTTCATCAAAAGGCCCCTCCACTCATATTAACCTTCACACATTCACTCAAAAAATAGTCTCCCCTACCAGAATTGACAAATGGTCACATAAAGAGAGTATACTGGATTGGATACTTGTAAATAGAACCCCCCTAAACTACACTGCAGGCACCCTCCCAGACGATCTAAGTGATCACTTCCTAACCTATGTAATTAAACATAAAATTAAATCCCCACAACCGCCCTTGCTTAGAAAGGTTAGAAGCAAAAGAGACCTTGATCCTGCCAAACTTCAACTAGAACTTAAGTCCTGCAACTGGACTATACTAAAGCATCTTACCTTAGAGGAAGCTCTAACTTACTTCAACAACAAATTTATAGAAATCCTAGACCTACATGCTCCCGTGCGCCATAAAAGAACAAAAGGAAACAATGTCCCCTGGCTTTCCAAAGAAACAAGAACAAAAATCTCTAGTAGAAACAAACTATGGGCCACCTGGCGAACTACCAAAAATCCCCAGGATCATAACAAATGCAGACAGGCAAGGAATGATACAAAAAAACTTGTCCTACTCGATAAAAAAGACTATTACTGTAGACTACAGGTGAATAATCAGAATAATCCTCAAAAATTCTGGGCTGGGATCAACAAATTACTGTATCCAGGTAAAACCTCAACCCCCAACCCAGCTGCTAACTCTAATAAAACCACTGAACAGGTCGCTGATGGCTTCAATCATTTTTTTACTGAAACCATTCTAGCTCTTGCAAGCCAACTAGCTCAAAGTACACTGGAAGAAAACAACAATAACTCTGGTACCCAAAATGCAGCCTGTACCTGCCTCCAATATTTGCAAGCTTCTCAAAAAACTAAAACCCACCACCCTATCCGCTGACCAACTCCCAGCAGAATATCTACAATTGACAGCTGATGCTGTTGCCTATCTCATCTCCATACTAATCAACCGAACCATTTCCGAAGCCAAAATTCCCATAATTTGGAAAACATCTTATGTTATTCCACTACATAAAGGAGGTCCCTCCACTGAATACTCCAACTACAGACCCATAGCCATACTCTCCCCACTAGCCAAGATTATGGAGAAATGTATACACAAACAACGTATGCAACACCTAATCCAAAATGACTTAATGGCTGATACCCAACATGGTTTTCGACCACATCATACTACTACCTCTGCCCTACTATCCTTCACTAACAGTATTAATGACAACCGCAACAATAATAGCACCTCATCTGCCCTCTTTCTAGACCTCTCCAAGGCCTTTGACATGGTCGACCATCACCTTATGATCTCTACCCTGCAGACACTTAGACTACATCCCAGTGCCCTTCTTTGGTTTAAATCCTATCTCCATGACAGGAAACAAGCAGTTATTTGGCAAAATAAGCTCTCAAATCTATTACCCATTACTATTGGAGTTCCACAAGGCTCCATACTAGGACCACTATTGTTTTCCATCTTTATTAATGATCTTCCAACCATCATACCAAACATCAACTGTATTCAGTATGCTGATGACTCCACTTTAATCTGCTCAGCTACATCACCAGATGATCTAAAAAGGGACACCCAGACTACTTTTTCTGTGGTAGAAAATTGGCTATCCAAATGTTGCATACTACTCAATCCCAAAAAAACCAAACTGCTTATATTTCCACCAACCCTGAGGTCCTTACCCTTCTCCTTTACCATCCAAGCTAACGATGGGACAATTATTTCCCCTGACCCCAATACCAAATTGCTAGGTGTTACAATAGATAACTATTTAAAATTTGACCTCCATATTAGCCAGACTGTCAAAACCATCAACACAAAACTCGGCTCACTCTATAGACTAAAAACCTTCCTCACCCCCATAGCTAAAATAGCCATTGCATGCTCATACCTACTATCCACCCTCCTATATGGTTCCCCACGTCTAGAAAATATAAGTACCAACTAATCTTAACAAACTTACAGCCTGCTACAATCACATTGCTAGGTTTGCTACGGGTTCTCCTTTTAGAACCCACCATTGCATTAACCTCAAACAACTTGGATGGTTGGAGTTTCCCAATCTTGTTAAGTATAACCTGCTAATATTGGCTAATAAAATCCTAAAAAACCCAAATCACATTCCAGCCCTTAGTCACCACATCTTCCCTCACAACAACTCAAGAATGCTCCTCTCATCCAATAAGCTACAAATAGAAACAACTAAAATCAACAATGCAGCTGGCATGGCCATATTTGCTAATTCTGTAGGCAGTACCTGGAACAAACTTCCAGATGCCATTACCTTGCTCTCCTCCCCAGTCCAATTCAAAGTCTCTATCAAACAATACCTAGAACAAAAATGGATATGTCATTGTGACAAACCTGACTAATTCTAACAGTGCATGTATTTTTGTCAATCTAACTTGTGTTTTTTTCCTTTGTTTATCTAAGACCACCCTCAAAAAATGGAATTTTGTAATACTGCCTGTATGATTGTACTTCTATTGTATTCCTTGTCTTAATAACAATTTAACCTGATTACTTAAATATTACTTATAGTTAATGTTCATCTGCTCTTCTCTTACCATTATTGTACTGAGTTTGAACTTCTGTAAAAATTCAAAAATCTGTAACACTGCTTGGCTGAAAGTATCTTTCAGGTATCCCTGTCTAAACAACATCAATACCCAATTGTAAATATTATTGTATAATCAATGTTACTTTTGCTCTTCTGCTACTTTGTATTCTGCTGGAGCTTATCTCCCCGGGCCTCCGCTGAAAATGGACTTGGTTCCAGTCGGACTTACCCGGTCAACAAATGTAAAATAAATAAAAATAAATAAATGTACACCAACTAGTTCATTAAGCAAAGACACGTAATACTAAAGTACATACAGTGTCATACATACTAGTATAGGCATGATGCTTGAATTAGCCAGAAAATAAAGCAAAAAGAAAAAGGAGTATAAATACTTCCAGGTCATGCAATAGTAATTATTAAACTTATAATGCTATTAAACTTATAGTGTTGGTAGTGATGTATAATGTGGGTAGTTCTGACATTAGTGGTATAGTTAATTGGAAGAAATTTTTGTGTCACCCTGACATTTTACAGAATATAGGTAAAGGGCCAGAATTTGTAATGAAAGAGGTCATAATATGAAGTCCTTTTTGGATGTACGTGTAACAATGAGTAGGGTTCATAAGTGTGGCCCTTTTGGTAGATATAAGGCACAATAAATGTAAATGGTGTAGATGTATTACTGAAGGACACTTTATTTCCTTAAGGGGTAAAATATTTACTCCTAAGTTTGCATTTTGTCTCACTGAGTGGGTGGTTTATTGTTATTATTTTTATTTTAGAAGGACCATTAGGAAACTCACTGAGAGCATTTGTGAACAAGTTTTGACCATTAGAAGTAAAGACTGCACTAATGTTTGGGTAAACATTCCATAATATGTTCCATTTTTAAAAAAATTCCCTTTTGGTGCTGGACAGTGGTCTGTGATGAGGTAAAGATCCATTTAAACCCTGAGGTCAATCAGCATCACATCTTATGTGCCAGGTTAACTCCTTTATTTCAAGTTTGACATTGATGCCACCCCTCCATGAAAAAAAATGTCACACTTCTGGCAGCCTACACATAGCCTTGCATTCCAGAGCATTTTCTAAAAAGCAACTTAAAAAGCATAAGATAAGCAAATGTAAATATGTTGTAAATAATAAAAGCTATTGAAATTGTACAAATAGCAACGCACTCAAAAAGAAGTATTCTTTATAGTGATATTAGTCAATGCATTCAAAGGTCTTCCACAGATACTATACTACAAAGCCAGAATTGTATTTTTAGCAAACCATTCAAAAACAAATTGTCATATGTTTGAAACTGTACAACATAGACATATATGGTTAGAACATTCTGTTACCCATACATAAGCATTCACATGACAGCAAGAAGTTTCTATGGCATTTTACACCATGCCCCTTAATAACATGTAGATTTCTCAATTATGAAAATATGAATAGTAAGTGGCAAATAGTGATTAATTTCACTAATGCAGGACATGGATTAACAGTCATACTGACATTTTGTTAACAAGTCCACATCCTTTCTAACACTGCCCTATTATCAGCTGTTAAGTCACTTTGTTAAAGAAGCCAGACCCAGAAAGGTCTGGATGCCATATGGAGCTAAATGGAAATATACAAAAAAGGTGTAGCAGGCTTGAATGATAGAATGTTTTAAATTCACATAGCATTGTTAAGAAATAAAATGTTATTGTTGTAGTAATTTTATTAAATATAAATCTCATTATTAAATGTTAATTGGTTGTATTTAAAATTAAGTTATTTGATTAAGTTTTAATTGACTCAGTCACATGATTTTAGTGTATATTTAAATGCTTATAGTGGTAATTGATTTACTTTGCTAGTGGCTGTAGATAAAAAACAAATAAAGGAAAAAGATGCACCCCTTCCTGGTTCCTGTATTAAAACACAGCTTGTCAAGAAGAATCCTTCCGCTTTACTTCTTGCCTCTATCAGATGATCTCTCTGCATCAATACCCACAAACAATATCAGTGCTTTCTTGCATTCTGTTTCTCTCTGGATCACCATTGTTCTATTAATGTTGTCAAATGTTTGCTTTTCCCCCCAGAAAGCCACATTTATCCATTTCTATCATTTTTGTAACACCATTGGCATTCTTTCAACTAATATAGACAGAAACACTGTATAATCATGGTTTAAAATTGAAATGGGGCTATATGAAACTGGGTCTGAATAGGCCTTTACATTCTGGACAATACAACAGCAACTACAGCTTTCTTCAAGATGCTGTTTTTTTCTCTACTTTTAAAATACTGTTTAGCAAAATCTTCCAGATATTTACCATTTTCTTCTCTATGAACTTCCAAACTTCTACAGGAATACAGTCTGTTTGTGGAGTCTTCTCTGACTGATTACACATCACTATTTTTTTTTCATCTTTTGCTATTTTAAGTATTAATTGTTGAATCTCATCTTCTAATCTTGGCATATGTTGCTTGTCTAGTCAGGATAAAGTAGAGATCATTGTGGGTTCTGATCAAGCAGCTATACTATATACAAACATAAGCATATATACAAACTAGCCGTCTCATGCATAGAAATTCACACACTGGCTGTACTCAAAATGGCACTGAAGACAGCATGTGCCTGCTATTTATACTGCATGTTCAGGTCTTAGAAATGCTTTTTAAAGGTACAACATCTGTTATTCTACATCCTCCCTCTTTGAAAAATGGCATTGACAGTATTGACTGGCATGCTATAGGTACATGTAATTTTCCATCATGCAGTTATACAAAACTAGATACATATATACAACTGCATCCAAGTTGCTGTATATCTCACACTGGGCCTGGAGATACGACCAAATCATGTGATGCATAAACTTGAATTGGGATTAGCAACTGGGTTTATCTCTGCTGAATGTTCAACGTTAGGGACATTATGATCATTATCAAAAACAGTAGTAAGAATCAAGACACGTTCTGGTATGGGAATGCTGCTTGAATCACTCTGAGATTTAGAGTCTGCATCACAGGAACAATGCTGTGATAACGGTTCTGGTATAGGAAGTAGATGTGTGCAATTCCTTCTATACCCCACACCTTCAGATTTCACAAGATGGGATCTCGGCTCTTCATATATATTTGTTAGTTGACCAATCCGGTTGAAACCTTTCACCATTTGTATCCTCATTGCCTCTACTTCTTTCAACGGACAAAGAAATCTGCTCAATTTGCCATAGCTGGACTTCTGGAAAGCATGCTGTCTGAACAATTGGGCTTTGATTGCTTTGTTGTTTTTAGCTTTAGGCCTCAGTAAACTGGAACTGATAGGCAATGTTGTTCTGATTTGCCTAGATAGTAATCTTTGAGCAGGTGAGCCAAGTATATCGTCATGGGGTATTTTTCTGAGATTGAGTACGTTTAAAAAGACATCAGTATTGTCATGCTTCAACTTCTCAAGTAATTGCTTTGCACTCTGTACTGCATGTTCAGCTAGTCCATTTGATTGCAGATATTCTGGACTACTTGTAACATGTACAAAGTCCCATTCTCTTGCAAATTTCTGAAACAATTGACTGGTAAATTGGGTACCATTGTCAGAGATAAACTTTTGCAGACTTCCATGGACTGAGAAATGATGTTTCAACTTGGTAATAACAGTAGTGGAAGTTAGGTTAGGTAGTAAATTGATCTCAAACCCATCTGAATAAGAGCCTGCCAGTAATCAGTAATGTTGATTGTTCTACTCAAATATGTCAGTGGCTACTGTTGTCCAAGGTAGTTCAGGAACTTGACTTAGCTAAAGTGTTTCTTTTTGCAGATGCAGTTTAGTACTGTTACATACTAAACAAGAAGAAAGTACTCTATCAATGTCTTTTGCTAGAGAAGTCCAGAATACTAGTCCTCTCACCCTTCTTTTGGTAGCTTCGGAACCTGGGTGACCATGATGCAAAATCTGGATGTATTCTTGTTGTAAGGAAGCAGGAACAACAATTTTAGAACCTTTGAAAATAATGCCATCTTCCATCATCTCGTCTCTGTAAGGAAAATAGGGTTGCACTTCAGGTGGTACACTAGATTGCTTTGGTGACCATCCAGCATTAATGCAGTGGTTGAGCTTTTGCAAAACTGGATCAGTCTTTGTATGATCTCTTAGCCCATCAAGTCTTGTGGTATAAAAATTACGCACTTCTATGACATCAAAGTCAAAATTTTCTGCATCAAGCTGTTCTGTTGTATTTCTGGGTGATCTGGATAAGGTATCAGCCAGATAAAGAAGTTTGCTTTTTATATAGACCATTCCAAAGTTGTACTTTTGCAATTTAAGCAACATTCTTTATAAACTTGCTGGAGCTGAATGCATAGGCTTCTTTAAAATAGTAACCAGAGGTTAATGACCAGTTTCAGTATGAATATCTCGACCATAGATATCATGAAACTTGGAACATGCAAACACTATCGCCAAAAGTTCTTTCTCAGTCTGAACATATTGCATTTATTTGGATTAGTGTTCTAGATGCATAGGCTACTGGTCTACCCTCTTGAAGAATAACTGTGCCAAGATCAAATTTTGAAAATCGCAGGAAAGAGTTACTGGTTTGTTGACAACATAGTATCTTAATGTAGGTGGAGTAGCTGTTTTCTGCTTATGGTCTTCAAATGTTCTTTGGTGATGTTCTAACCATGACCATGTAACATTCTTACGTGTTAGTTCTCTCAAAGGCGCTGTCAGTAAACTGAAGTCTGGTATAAACTTGCCTAAATAGTTGACCATATCAAGAAAATGTTGTAGAGCTCGAACATTATCTGGTGCTGACATTTCAAGAATGGCTGCTTACTTGGACGGGTCTGGTCTCAAGCTAATGCTAGTAAATAAATGACCTACATATGTAACTTCTGGTAGTCTGAATTTGCACTTTAGGGGACTGAGCTTTAAGTTCACTTCACATGCTCTGTCTAGAACTCTTTAAGATTTTTTCCTGCTCTACTTCACCATTGCCTCTGACTAACAAATCATTTACTGTTATGGTACAAGGATAACATGAAAAAATTTGCTCCATTACACACTGAAAGACTTCACTTACAGAATTTATTCCAAATGGCATCCTATGAAATCTGTATCTTCCAAATGGGGTACTGAATGTAGTCAGTAATGAAGATTTGCGATCAAGCATTACTTGCCAAAATGAACTTTTTGCATCTATGACAGAAAAAACAGTGGCATTCAGTATTAGAGCTGCAACTTGTTCAACTGAACGCATAGGATGATGGGGTCTTTTTAATGCTTTGTTCAAATTTCTTGGGTCAATGCATATTCAGATTCTGTATGAGGCTTTTTTGTGAGCTGCTACCATGGATGACACCCATTTGGTTGGTTCTATAACTGGACAAATTACACCTTGCTGCACCATTTTATTTATTTGCAGTTTGTTAACTGGGATAGTCTATTGGACTGGAGTGAGCCCTTTTTCAGTGGAGGCCCAGGGAGAAAATCTCCATGGGAATACACATATATAGCAACAGACAAAACAATTACAAAAACGGTCATGTACAATTGCTTCAAGATTAAAACAGAGTATTATGAATGTAAAATCATTGGAGTTAATACAAACAATTTTATGTGTGATAAAAATAATGGTTTATATAGGATGTCAAGGTTATACGTAAGTTGTTATAGTTTGTGCTTAATAGTGAAGAAATAGGGAATAGCAGGAGATGAAAGAGTAGGGAGAGGTGGGAAGGGTAGGATGTGTTAGGAGAATAAAGAAGGTATACAAGATGGAGGTGAAAGTATGGTATGGAGATTAGGAGGGGTGGGAGCAGGAGCATTCCCATTTGGAAGAGAGGTAAGAGTGAAGCAAGGTTTTGAAGGTAGAGGGGTTTTGGGTGGTTTGAATGTGGGGAGGAAGTGAGTTCCATTTTCGTGCTAGGGAGAAAGATAAGAGGAGTTGGCCAGGAGTGCATAATGGTTTGTACACTTTGAGAAGGTTTTGATTATTATATCTGAGGGATCAGTCAAGAAGATGCCTGGTAAAGTTAGAAGCTAGAGAAGAGCAATGGAGGGTTTGAAAATGAATTTGTGGGCAGTGGAGATTTGAATGTAAGCGAGAAAGTGGGGGAGCTCTAGCCAATTTAAGGAGTGTAGAGAGCCGCAATGATGAGAGGAGAATTTGGCACCTTTAGCAAACTTAGCAACTTTATTGTGGCAGGATGCCAGTTTAGTTTTGAGGGAGGCTTGAAGCTTGGTAAAGATGGGAGTGCCGTACATGGGAGAAGGAAGAAGGTAGGTGGTGGAGCGAGTTAGCTTAGAGGAAGGGGTGAGAAAGCCATTTTGGTGGTAAAGCATACCAAACTTCTGGTGACGTTTCTTAATGTTAATTTGAAGCCAAATATCAAACTTAAGTTGTTCGTCAATAATGACTCTGAGAAGCTTGGTATGGGAGAGTACTTCAATTGGTGTCATATTATGGCTTGTTATTGTGAAGGAGTTTTTTGTCAATTATGGTGTTTTTGGTTGGGGTGAATATCATAATTTTGGATTTGGATAGATTGAGAGGTAGATGCTTGTTAAGCATCCATGCCTCAGTGCTAGAAAAGGTTGCCTGAGTAGCTTGCAGGAGAGAGGGGAGAGATTCAGCAGAGCAGATGATTGTCGAGTCGTCAGCATATTGGACGAGTTTAGTATTAGGGATGCAAAGATCAAAGTTGTTTATGAAGATGTTGAAAAGTAAAGGACCCAGTATTGAACTTTGAGGGACGCCTGTAAGGGTGTCTAGATAGGAGGAGATAAGAGTTATTCTATATAAGTTTGTGGTTAGGAGTTTCCCACAAATTAATAATATATCCTTTAGTACATAGGATCATTTTACTTGTAACTCTGAGGGTGTTATTTACGCCCTCAGTTGCCCCTGTAACCAATTTTATATTGGAGAGACAAAGAGGTCATTTAAAGTTAGACTGATGGAACAAGCAAGGGATATTAGTAATAGGAAAGAAAAAAGTTCTGTTGCAATGCAGTTTAAAAAAAATTCATCAGTGCACTAATGAGGGGTTAAAAGGAACAGTGCTAGAGAAAATTAATGTATCTCATTTTGATGTCAGTAATTTTAAAAAACAGTTATTATTCAAAGAGGCTGTTTATATTTTAAAGTTTGGCACTTTATATCCTAATGGGTTAAATGAGGAACTGAACTGGAGAGTATTAATTTAATTGTTCTATTGTTTTATTGCATTGGCCATAAACCTTTTTAACTTCCTAAGTGGATAATTAATTATTCAATTATTGCTTGTTAGTTTTATATAAAATGTATGTGCTTTTGTGGTTCTTTATTCCTTGAAGGCTACGGCCGAGACGTCAGAGGAAAAGAACTTGTTACAATAAATCTTTTGGATCACTGTCTGGTTGTAATTTGCTTTTTCTTGGTGCCTGGTGGTTGCTGTTGTTCGTTCCTTCATGGCCAGTGATCCACAACTTCATTTACCACGTATTTTTCGTGATACTGTTGATGGTACTCAAATGTCTTTGGATAAATTCCTAGCCAACTCTACGGACCATGTAGACCATGGTCTACAACAGAGAAATATTGCTGGCAATGGTCCTATAGTACATACAGTATGGGAGAGATGGGAAAAAGAAAGGAATAAACGCTGTTTTAATCCGTTTAACAGCATGGGTCGGAAGCTTCCATTGTCCCTTAATGAAGAAAGTAAGTCTCTGTTTGATCAGTTGGAAAGTGTATGTGGAGAGAGACTGCAACTTTCTTTAATTTATCTGACTTGCAGAAATAGATTGATTTAGACATTACACCCTGTGGTTTGAGAATCTAGAAAGATCCTACCCTCCCGTTCAATTTAGAAAAAGAAACTGATATTGCATTCCATAAACGATGGGTGGCAGCTGCTCATAAATGTGCATCTGAATGGGTGAATATTCTTATTGAATGGGATAGGGTTAGACAAAAGGAACTGAGAACAGAGGTTAAAATGGTGTGTGAAAATTTATCAGCTGGAGCTTCTGCTCATGTACTTGATGTTTTTTTTGCTTGACATTAATACTAGATTGAAGGAATATGAGACAGAATTGGTTGAAAGGAAGTAAGGGAAATTGCTCCAGGACTTGCGTGACTATGAGAATGGTAAAGCCTTTATTTCTAGGGCTAATAGAAAAAGGACACGTAATCACGTTAGATTCCAAAAAGAGGGTGGGGGATGTTTGTTACTATAATTCATCTTTTTCTGCTTCAGAGGGCCAGAATACATGATATGAAGGGCCTTACAAAAACAGATGCCTGGTGCCAGAGCCATGGGCTCAAGCTTAATGCCAAGAAATGTGTAGTCATCTCCTTTGGAAAAAAACATGTACCCATGAACTACCACATAGGTGGCAGGATACTAAACATCGAAAGTGTGATGAGAGACTTAGGGACACAAGTGGATAGTGGTCTCACTTTCGATAACCACATCACCACAACAGTCAGGAAATCCTTCTATGTGGCACACCTCATCACTAAGGGCTTTTCATCCAGAAAATAGGAGGTCATTGTCCCACTGTACTCATCCCTCATTAGACCCATTATAGAGTATAATGCCCTATTTGGTATGTACCTCACAAGACATCTGCAACAGCTGGAAAGGCCACAGAAATACCTCACTAAAAGAATCACAGGCTTAAAGCAGATGCCATATGCTGACCGTCTAAAAAAACTCCAGCTATACTCTGTGGCATATCGTCTACTCAGAGGCGATCTCTGCTTAACTTACAAGGCCATGTCAAACCCTGAGCTGTTGGACATGCTCCACTTAAAGAAATCCCAATCCCACAGAGTCACACGCTCCAGGGATCTAAACCTTATCATCACATTGAACAAAACATGCTGGAGGGATAGGTTCCTGACCCAGAGACTCCCCATACTCTGGAATAGACTGCCCATACATGTCAAGCAGAGCACCTCATTGGCCCTCTTCAAAAGGAACCTTGATGATTGGATGGGAGATAGGAAATTCACCCCGGGGATCATGTCAGTCACCCTGCTAGACAGGGGTCCAGAGAAGTAAATATTGTGGGAAAAAATTTCCAGGGAATTATTATGGCTAGGCTTGCATAGGCCTTAGAGCCGATAGCCTAGTACCAACCTATGAACCTATGAGGAAGATTTAGGGCATAGTACGGAGTTTCCCACCATACCAGCAGCACAGCATCCCGAACGACTTCAGCAGACTTTTCGGCATGCCTCTGCAAATTATAGAGGAGGAAAATGGGAGGAAACGCCAACGTGAACCACAGGGACAAGCCCAGAGAGACTTTTACCAACAGGGGGGGCTTCAAGAGAGGTAAATAGTGATTGTTTTTCTCCATCTACTTCTAGGGACTATGTGGTCAATTTGTCTGGACATTTGTTTTCTGATTTAGAATATGCGGTTTTGAACCGTGGACTTCATACCAACTGTTTTACCGGGTATGCATGACATTAAATGCGATGTCTTTAAATTTAGTAGAAAACTTCATTTAAAAAGTTATTTTGACAATATTAGAGATGATACTATAATGTCTATGTCTAAGGATAGTTTGGATGCTTCATTTGAAAGTTTTTATACTTGTAGCTCAGATGTTGCATGTAATGCATACTGTAGACCCGATAGTGAGTATGTTACATATAAAAGCTGTTTCATGCTGCCTCTTTTGAATGAGGATGTGGTGCATTTTTTTCGAATTTATTAAATTTTTCCATAGAAGGTTCTTACAGCGAGTTTATAAGAAATAAATCTGGAATTAAATATAATTTATCTTTGGGTGAGTGGAAAGCTCTTCAAACACTTAGTAAAATGCAGGATATTATATTTAAACCTTCAGATAAAGGGAATAAACTTGTAATGCACTATTTACAATATTTGGCTATGTGTGAGGAACATTTGAGCGATAGCAGTGTCTATGAAAAAATTGATATATCTGTTTATAATAATGCTGATGTTATGTGATCCTATCTCGCCTACATTCTGACTGATGGGCTCGGAGCCGATCCCTCGGCTCCGACTCGGCACGCTTATGCTATAGAGCGAGGCCTCTAATTGGCTGAGCTATCTTTATCCCAGGATGCACCACCACTAATCCCCCAGATCTCGTTTGCCGCTTACAGAGCTTAGACGTGGTCTCAACATTGTCTGGGCTAAGTACTATATATAGTCTTTTTTCCTGTCAGTATTTGCTTCATTTAAACCCAAAAGCTGTTTTAACGGCTATTCTTTGTGTACGATGGTTTCTAGCAGTTTGATTGAAATTTTAGTATAATTTCCTGTCAGAGAAGGTTCCGTTTAATTTAGAGGGGCCTTCCCCTGTGGTTACTACTTCTTAGTGGTTGTGTGTGGGTCAAGTACCCGTTTGAGTTAGAGGGTCTTGACCCTCCTTGTTTCCCCTTTCTCTTTCTCACATTCTGTTGTGTGTAAAAAATTTTCTTCAGTTTAAATATTTCTGAGTTAGTGGCATACATATTTGTTCCTGTGTGTCAAACCCTTAAGTTTACTGTTGTTGTCTGCTTTTTTTTGTGGATTATGTCTAAAGAACATAAACCCTCAGGGTTTAAAAAGTGCACGAGGTGTGGGTTCAAAATGTCCATAACGGACGACCACTCCTCGTGCGTCTATTGTCTTGGCGCCAAACATCTGCAGGAATCGTGCAGTGTATGCCATGCGTTTTCCTCCAGGAGAGGAAAAACAAATTAATCCTCAAAGGATTAATCAAGCCTTCCTTCGAGGAGGCTTTATCTTCCTCTCCGTCTCCTTCTAAAAAGAGGAAAGCGCCGGCTCCGACCAGTCAGTCGGAACCGACGGCTAAGAAAACTAAGCAGACTTCTCCATCAGCTCCACGGACTTCGGAGCCGAGGTCGGAACGGTCTGCCTCGATGCCTCCAGCCTCGACTCCTCTGGTTTCGGAGCCGAGGTCTGGGGCATCGAGAGGCGGGTCACCCTCATCGGCTCCACTGATATTGGAGCCGATAAGGGTCATTGGCTCAGACACTTCGCCCTAGGAGCCGAAGTCCTTATCGGCACCGAGGGAAATTTCCTTGAAGGTTTCCTCGGAGCCGATAATTGTTGAGTCATTTCGAAGCCAGTCCCCGAGCCCTTCGGAGCCGATGGAGAAATCGGTTCGGGCCCGATCGGTATCCTCGAGATCATCCAAGATGTCTGATTCGGACATCGACAGGGTGCTACTTCGACTCTTCCAGTCTCCGGTGTTCCAAAAGATGGTTTCGGCTCCAGCCCATTTGGCTTCAGAGCCGATGGTCCACTCCCCTACTGTACTTCCTCCTCCAACAGCTTCGGCACCATTGGAGCAGGTGCTGGTGGAACCAGTGGAGGTGTTAGGGTCAGGCCTGACCCTTGCTCCGACTCCGGCTCTTGGGTCGGAGTTCAGTGCACGGACTTCTTCCTTCGGCCCTGGGGGGGAGGCTTCGGGATTGATGCTTTCGGTCCCAAGTCTCCCTCTTGGTGCGTCGGCGGCGGGAGTACCGTCCACTGTCGTGGCCACGGAGGGGGGACCCTCCCAGGATTCTGGTGGTCCCGCCTTCAGGGCTATGAGGAGTGCTCTAGCCAAATCTTCATTGGCTACCTCCACAGTTTCCCCAGCTCCTTGCCTACATTTGGAGACTGGGTCATTGGCAGTCCCCCTGTCCGTAGACAGCGGAGCCCCTGGGCCTCAGGTTACCCCCGCTGGGGTTTCTCCCCCTCCTGGAGGTCCTTCTGAAGCCTCTTCGGAAGAACCTCCCAGGAAGAGAACGTGCAAGAGGAAGCACGTTGACTCCCCTGACGAGTCTTTGACATCTGACACCGATCCTGATGATGAAGAGGGGTCCCCCAAGTCGTCCTCGGATGATGTCTCCTTTGCAGACATCTTGGAAGCCCTAAAACAACGAGGCGGCTGGCAGTCCAAACCTCCCTCTGCTGATGAGTCGGTGTTCCTGAAGGCCTTCGGGGCTCAGCCCTCCGCCTCCTGGGTGTCTCCGCCCTTCGACGAGCTCTTGGATTTGATCTGTCGAAGGGCGTGGGAACACCCAGACTCTGTGGAACCGGTGCCCGCTCATCCAAACAAATTTCTCTCGGTGCCCCCAGATAGAGAGTTCCTTATGAAAGGTGTGGCTGTGGATGCTATGGTGGTGGCATCTGCTACCCAGCAAGATGTAGCAGAGGCTTCTAAGTCCATCCATCCTCCTAATAAGGAGTCTAGGAGCATGGATCGGTACGGTAAGCGCACCCTTAGTTCAGCGGCCTTTACTCTGAGGTCTTTGAACTACCTGACGCACTTTACGAGATTTCAGAGGGATCTGATTAAGGAGCTATCCGATACCCTCTTAGGTAACCTGCCTGAGGAGCTGGCCCAGACGGTTGGATCTCAGCTGGCTACAATGTCGTCCATTTCGAACTCGTCCATGAGGCTCATTTCGTATGTGGCCGAAGGGGCGAGTAGAGCGGCGGGTACAGGCATTGCTCTACGGAGACAAGCCTGGCTCCGCCTGTGTCATTTCGTGGAGGCCTTCAAGTCTTCATTTGCTGACGCCCCCTTTGATGGGTCCTCCCTGTTTGGGCCCAAGGTAAAGGACACACTTACCCGCTGTGAACAGGAGGGTAAGACTCTGACTGCCGTAGGGGCACGATTTTCCACTCCCTTTCGGCCTTATCCCAAGGCTAAAAGAGGAGGGAAGATGTGGTTCCGTAGATCTCAGAAGTCTTACCCCTCTCAGCAGGAAGGTTCCCCCTCCAGAGGCAGAGGAGGGGGAAATTCATCAGGAAGACGCCATCCCAGAGGCGGCAGAGGCCCTCGCAACACTGGAGACTGCGAGTCCTTTCGTGGCTGTTCAGCTTTTCATAGTCCCTGAGGGATTGCCTGACTGTGCTACTCCTGAGCCAGTCGGGGGTCGTTTTTCGAAGCACCTGAAGGCCTGGGAAGGGATCACTCAGGACCAATGGGTGCTTCGAATTATCGCCGGAGGTTACTCCATCCCATTCTGTTGACCCCCCCTCAGTCCAAAAAAATCCCGGACCCGCCACCCAGTCAACGGGATACCGCAGCCTCAGAAATTTCAAAGCTGCTGCAAAAAGGAGTCATCCAACCGGTCCCCGCAGACCAGATCGGATTAGGGACTTACTCAAGATTCTTTTTGGTGCCAAAAAAGACCGGGGACTTGAGGCCCATTTTGGACCTAAGCAACCTAAACCGTTCAGTCAAGAAGTCCAAGTTCCGAATGGTCACTTTACAAACCATTCTCCCATTGTTGGAGAAAGGTGTTTGGATGTGCGCCATAGACCTTAAGGACGCGTATTACCATATCAAAATACATCAAACGTCCAGGAGACACTTGCGCTTCAGCCTAGGAGGCAGTCATTTTCAGTTCCGCGCACTGCCCTTTGGTCTCACCACAGCCCCAGGGTGTTCACCAAATGTTTGGCAGTAGTGACTGCTCACTTGAGAAGTCTAGGATTCCAGGTGTTTCCGTACCTAGACGACTGGCTCCTAACTGCCACCTCCAAGCATCTACTTCTACGGAGCCTGCAAGCCACAATATCACTGGGCAATTCCCTTGGAATCACCTTCAATTGGCCAAAGTCTGTGTTGCGGCCATCTCAAAGAATAAGATTCATAGGGGTAGAGATAGATTCAAACCAGATGCGGGTCTATCTACCTGCAGACAGAATTCAGACCATTCAAAATCAGGTTCGAGCCTTACTCCCCAGGTCCAAAGCCCCAGCCAGAATGGTCCTACAGCTATTGGGATCGATGTCTGCCACAGTTCTGCTAGTTCCCTTGGCAAGGTTACACATGAGAATCCTCCAGTGGCTTCTTTCAACTCAGTGGTCCTTTCAGGAACTCCCTCTCAGTCATCTCATACGGATCACAGAATCTTGCAAACGGGACCTTCGCTGGTGGCTAGTGTCCTCCAACTTGGATCAGGGACGACCCTTTGTTCTTCCTCCTCCGGCGGCCACTTTGACCACGCAAGCCTCCCAGACGGGGTGGGGGGGGGGGGCATTCCCTGGGCAGGTCAGTCCAAGGCAAATGGCACCCGGAAGAGACCCCTCTCCACATCAACATCCTAGAAATGAGGGCAGTACTCCTGTCCCTTCAAGATTACCTCCCTCAGGGTGTGATTGCTGTTCACTCAGACAACATGTCAGTTGTCTGGTACCTGAACAAACAGGGAGGGACCAGATCCTATCCTCTTTGCAGAGAAGCGATGAGAGTTTGGGAATGGGCAATCTCCACCAAACGCTTCCTAGTGGCTACTCATATACTGGACAAGTCCAATGTCATAGCCGACAGGTTGAGCAGAACCATCCTCTCTCCTCATGAATGGTCTCTGAATATGACAGTTACAAGGCAGATTTTCAGCGAATGGGGAGTTCCGTGTTGCGACCTCTTCGCGACTCCTCTGAATGCGAAGTGCAAAGAATTTTTCTCCCTAACCCCGGCTCCGGGGAAGAGCCCTATGGACGCATTAGTCCATCCTTGGCCCACCGGCCTGCTTTATGCCTTCCCTCCAGTTCCTCTCCTCCCCAGGGTAATTCAAAAGGCATCTCTCTTAGGGAGCAAGATGATCTTAATTGCTCCTTACTGGCCTCGTCAAGTCTGGTTTCCCTATCTTCGGAAACATGCTCTGGAAGGTCCATGGTTCCTGGACCAGGTTCCAGACCTACTGATTCATCAGTCGGGACTACTACACCAGTCCCTACACACCTTAAAATTGACGGCCTGGCTCCTCCTCTTCCGACGATAGTCAGGAGACATGCACTGGACCCAGATGTGGTGCACATTTTATCTTCAGCCCACAAGTCTGCTACGAAGAAACTGTATTCTAGCAAATGGAAAAGGTTTGCTATTTGGGCTCAACTCCGGGGCCTGGACCCCATTTCTACTCCCATGGCAGAAGTACTCAAATTCCTGACCTCTCTTTTCAATCAAGGCTCTTCAGTCTCTACCATCAAAGTACAATTGGCAGCGATTTCTAATTTTCATGAATCCATAGACCCACCTTTAATGAGCAACAGGTTGTGTAAGACCTTCTTGAAAGGTGCTGCTCTATTAAGACCTCCGATTTCTCATCCTGCACCTCCATGGGATCTCGATATTGTATTACGTGCCTTGACTTCTTTTCCCTTTGAACCGGCAGCTACCTGTGATCTAAAGTTTCTATCATGGAAGACAGCCTTTCTAGTGGTGATTACTTCAGCCAGAAGGGTTTCAGAACTTCAGGCTTTGTCAGTGAAACCCCCGTACTTGGTCTTTCATACAGACAGGGTGTCCCTCAGACCAAATCCTTCTTTTGTTCCTAAAGTCTGTTCTACTTTATGCTTGCAACAGTCGTTAGAGCTCCCAGTTTTTTTCCCAAAATACTCCAATAAAGCGGAGTTTATTTTCCACACACTAGATGTCCACAGGCAGTTACGTTTTTATCTAGATAGGACCAAACAATCAAGGAAAACAGATCAGTTGTTTGTATCCTTTGCAGAAAACAAATTGGGCAACGCTGTCACAAAGGTCACTATTGCCAAATGGATCAGGGACTGTATTACTCAAGCTTATATTTATTCTAACAAAGAGCTTACCACCTCCATCAAGGCTCATTCTACAAGGGCTATGGCTACTTCGGTAGCATTTCATTCTAAGCTTGCTATTGGTGACATTTGTGCTGCGGCTACATGGTCTTCCCCGCACACCTTCATTTCTCACTACAAATTAGATGTGGCATCTAGAGGATGAGCTTCATTTGGTTCCACAGTGTTCAGGAGTGTTTCCAATGAGCCACCCGGGATTTAGGCGCTAGGGACGCTGTCCCATCAGTCAGAATGTAGGCAAGATAGGATCACATAACATCTTTTAGTTATGTACTCACCATAACTTCAGATGTTTGGGATCCATCTCACTCATTCTAATAACCCACCCTCCTTCCCCCTTCCTTGGAGATCAGAGGATATCAGAAGGTCCGAATCCTGTTGTTTCATCTTGAAACATCTAACAATGTTATATAAACAAGCTGTGCATGTGTGCATGAATGCGGACAAACAAGATCTGGGGGATTAGTGGTGGTGCATCCTGGGATAAAGATAGCTCAGCCAATTAGAGGCCTCGCTCTATAGCATAAGCATGCCGAGTCGGAGCCGAGGGATCGGCTCCGAGCCCATCAGTCAGAATGTAGGCGAGATGGATCCCAAACATCTGAAGTTATGGTGAGTACATAACTAAAAGTTTCTGACTATTTTGAATTACTTAACAAAGGGCAGAGATTGGGTTATTTCTCTGAAATGGATATCAATAAGAAATTTAATGTTGAAGGCTCTAGGATGGCTTTATTTTATTGTCTTCCAAAAACACACAGAAGTCTTTCACAACTTCTGGGGAGACCTACTGTTTCAGGTTGTAATTATTTTTTGCATAACATAGGTCTTTTTTTACATAATTATTTGTTATCTATAGTGAAGACCCTGCCATCCTATATCCATGACGTTTTTGATTTCTTAGATAAAATGAAGAATATTGAGTGGAATAATCAAATGTATTGGATTACACTGGATGTGAAGAGCCTCTATACGAATATTCGGCATGAATTTGGGATTGAGGCTCTCAAATTCTTTTTAGGCAATAGCCCATCTACTGAATTTATAGTGGAACTTACACATTTGTGTCTAACTCATAATTTTTTTGAGTTTAATAACAACTTATATAGACAAAAACAAGGAACTGCCATGGGGGCAGCTTTTGCCCCAGTGTATGCTAATTTGAGTATGGGCCTCTTTGAAACTGAATATCTATATATAAATAATTTTTTTCGTAGGCATGTAATTAGATATTACATGTTCATTGATGACCTGATATTTTTGGCACAAGGTGGTCAGGATTTAGTTGAGAATGTTCTATCTGAGTTACATAGAAGTAGATTTTATTTAGAATTTGATGGCCTTAAAATAGGAACTAGGATCTCTTTCCTGGATGCTACATGGAGCATTGTGGAAGGTAAAAATTTATACACATCAGTTAATAGAAAATTTGAAGAAGGAACACAGTTTGTACATGGACAGAGTTGTCATCCTCCCCATACGTTGGAAGGATTACCTTTTGGTGAAGTCCTTAGGATTTCTAGGTTATGTAATAATGATTATGATTTTAAAAAATAATTTAATAAAACTATTGAGATGTTTGGGCAAAGGGGTTCATTTTTAAAAGCTGTAAAAAAAATTTTTTGAAAGTAATAATAAAAGAACAGGGGCTAGTGTTAACAAGTTTTCCATTACTTCTTGTAAGAATAAGATTAAAGAACAAATTGACACTATTTATTTTGTAGTAAAATAATGCAACAGGTTAGGTATTATTGGGAATACTTTTGCTCCCTTGGTAATGTGACAGCTTGGTTGAAGGAAAAGTTGAGGATTTCCTTCAGAAGAGGGAAAAATATTCAAAATTTTATAGTTAAGAGTAAATTTACTATGCCTTCCATGTTTTTGGAACATAGAGTATTATCTAGTGGGACTTCCACGTGTGATAGGTGTAAGGCATGTAAGTTTGTGGTTAGGAGTTTTCCACAAATTAATAATATATCCTTTAGGGGATCATTTTACTTGTAACTCTGAGGGTGTTATTTACGCCCTCAGTTGCCCCTGTAACCAATTTTATATTGGAGAGACAAAGAGGTCATTTAAAGTTAGACTGATGGAACATGCAAGAGATATTAGTAATAGGAAAGAAGAAAGTTGTGTTGCAATGCACTTTAAAGAATTTCATCAGGGCAGTAATGAGGGGTTAAAAGGAACGGTGCTAGAGAAAATTAATGTATCTCATTTTGATGTAAATAATTTAAAAAAAAACAGTTATTATTCAAAGAGGCTGTTTATATTTTAAAGTTTGGCACTTTATACCTTCATGGGTTAAATGAAGAACTGAACTGGAGAGTATTAATTTAATTATTCTGTTGTTTTATTGCATTGGCCATAAACTTTTTTAACTTCCTAAGTGGATAATTAATTATTCAACTATTGCTTTTTAGTTTTATATAAAATGTATGTGCTTTTGTGGTTCTTTACGCCTTGAAGGCTACGTCTGAGACGTCAGAGGAAAAGAACTGGTTACAGTAAATCTTTTGGATCACTGTCTGGTTGTAATTTGCTGTTTCTTGGTACCTGGTGGTTGCTGTTATTCTATATAACTGCCTGTTTGAGAGGTAACTGAAGAACCAACTGATAGTTTTGGAGAGGAGTTTAAGGTGTGAGAGCTTAGAGAGTAATGAGATGTGGGAAATGGTATTGGAGGCCTTGGATACGTCTAAGAAAAGGGAAGATACTATGTTTCCAGAGTCACGTGCCTGATTGATATTGTCAAGGAATGATAGGAGGGCAGTAGTGGTACTGTGGCTTGGTCTAAAACCATGTTGTGTTGGGGTGAGGAGATGCTTTTCCAGAAGGTAAGGTAAAAGTTGAAGGCAAATGCATTTTTCAAGTATTTTTGAGAGGGGGGTGGTATGGCTATGGGGCGGAAGTTGGAGATGTGAAGATTGGGTAGAGATTAAGGCTGCCAGCCTAGTCAAATAGAATTTGATACATAATTCTGGCATTTGTAAATATTTATTATTTATTTATTTATTTTATTTTATTTTACATTTGTTGACCGGGATAGTCCGACTGGATACATGTCCATTTTCAGTGGAGGCCCGGGGAGAAAAGCTCCAAGATAATAATACACATTGAACATTTAGTAAATGCTAGTTTCAAGCAGATTACAGTCATAAGCAATACCAGCATTTAGCACATATAGTACTTATTATAAAACACTTTACAAAACATAACATTATTTTCAAAGTTAAACATACATAACATTACATTCAGGTTTAAGACACCCTAAGCAGCAGTTATACAATTGACCCTCCCTGAAATGGAGTGGTAGAAAAAGTTAGAAGTAGTTGAAGGTAAGACTCCTAAGAAATAGAGAGGTCACAAGTCGGGGTTAGTGCAAGGACCTAACCAATGAGTTTTGAAGTATTTCTTGAGTTTGTTTTTTAATTGAGTTAGTGAGGGTTCTAGGGTCAAGTCAGCTTGGAGTCTGTTCCATATTTTTCCAACAGAGTTGGCAAACAGCGAGTCCCCAGCTGAGTAGTTGGATTTGTATGTTTGAACTAGGAGTCTATTGGATGATCGCACTGGGCAGGTGCTGGTGTAGGGGATGATAATATTTTTAGTGCAGGTGTATCTTCTGGTTGGTAAAGGACTTTATGTGCCACTATTAGCTGGTTGAACTGCAGTAGGCATGGCAGTTCAAGCCATCCTAGGCGATTTAGGTTGTGACAATGGTGTGTCCGGTAGGCTGTGCCAGTAGCAAATCTGGCAATGTGGTTATAGCAGGATGATAGTTTATTAAGATTTGTTTTGTTTAAGTTGGAGAATAGAAGTGAGGCATAGAGAAGAGTTGATAGCAGATGGGAATGGGCAATTGCAGTTCTAGCAAGTGGGGTAAGGAAAGGTTTGATTCTGTAAAGAGAGCCAAGTTTTTTATTAATGGTTTTGATAGTTTGATTGATATGCACATCAAACTTCAGGTTGTTATCAACTATGACACCCAGTAGTTTAGTTTTGGCTTCTGGGGATATGATAGCGCCATTGTTAGCAGTTATGTTGAAGGCTGGCATGGGGGTCCTGCATGTGGGGGAGAAGAGGAGCAACTTAGTTTTGTTGGGGTTTAGGATTAGATGTTGATTGGAGAGCCATTTTTCCACTGTATTGAAGGTAATTTGAGTTAATGTGAATAAAGTAGCTGGTGAGGTGTCAGAACAAATTAAGGTGGAGTCATCCACATATTAAATGCAGGTAGCATCTGGGATGACTGATTGAAGGTAGTTGATAAAGATGGAGAAAAGAAGGGGTCCTAGTAATGAACCCTGAGGGACTTCTAATGTGATGGGTAGGCGAGATGATAACTTGTCCTGCCATAGGACTGCCTGTTGCCAGTTCTGCAGGTAGGATTGAAACCACTGGAGTGCATGGTTGTTTAAGGAGAAGGCCTTCAATACAGGCGTGTGTCTTAAATGTAAAGAAATGTTGTTTCAACAATGTGGCAACATTGCCATCTGCTGTAAGGAAAACTAAGTCAAGCATTTCAAATCTTTCTTTTGAAATTAAAATTACTTCATCACTGCCTTTGATGTTTTACAATTTGGCTCTGGTCTGGCTAGATGAAGGCTTCCTGCCTATTGTTTTAAGGCTAAAGTTAATGACCAGATTTTACATGTGGAATGTCCTTTATTGCTCAAGTGTAAAATAATGTAAATGCAGTTTCTGTGTGGCCTGGGAACCGGGAAGGTGTAAAAGATGATATAATGTTTAGCAGAACTGCAGTTTCAATTTAAACAGTGAGTACCAGAGATTATTAAGCATTTTTTATCTTGATATCCAACCTACAGCACTGCCTGTGGTTTTAAGTAAGTTATCTTAGAAGTGTGTTTTTTTGTAGAAATAGCTAGGACTATAAATATTAGACTAAGTGTTTTTCTGTTATGTCATAACTGTACTACAGAATTATTTTAAGTTTGTGTGATCTCTGAACTCTTGAATAGCACTGTGGTGTAGTAGTAATGTCTTGTGGTTTTAATTATTTATTATTAAATATTTTAAAACCTTTTAACTGTGGCTGGTTTATGTAGAGATAAATTAAGCTCTAGAGTACATTGCATGCTTATAAGTAATCTTGTAATAAGCCCTTCCAATAAGCCTACACTACTATTGGATAATAATATTGCACACTAATAATTGGACACCCTTTTAAGAGCCTTTGAGCAGCTGATAATTATTAGCTGGTGGTGGCAGTAATTACTACTGTATAGTCTGGATAAAGGGGCACAGCTAGAGAATCTGTGTCAGCCTCTCCCAGGAGTTTCTCTGAAGTTGCATAAATACTTGTCTCAATGTGTGTGTGTGTGTGTGTGTGTGTGTGTGTGTGTGTGTGTGTGTGTGTGTGTGTGTGTCAGCTACTTGGACAGGGACACGAAGCACTGGTTGGACAGAGAGGGTACTGGAGGTTAGCTTGCCAACTAGGCTGAGACCTGGACCCTATAGCTGTGCCAGTGGGGAGTCTTATTGGGGACCTGGGGAGCAACCAGCCCCAGACTGACTGTGATCTCTGTGTGCACTTCAGGGGAATTGTACTTTACTGTGTGTATTTGTTATCCTTTCTTCTTATATGAGATGCCCTCTCTAGTGTTAGTGGTGAGGATGTGGCTCCTTGATTGCTGGGCCAGGGCACGGGCATCACAGGAGATGTCAGTGTTGTTACCTCCTTTATGTAAGGGAATGATGAAGGCCTTTTTTTTCCAGAGAAGGGGGACATAGGATTCTTGGATGGAGCTGTTAATTAGTATGCATATGGGGAGAGCAATACCCTCAGCAGCTAGTTTGAGAAAGTGAGAAGGTAAGGTATCAGGGGCATTAGAACAGGGTTTTAGTTTATAAAAAAAGTTTTTTTTATAGTATTGACAGAGATAGGTTTGAGAGAGAAGGGAGGGGGTGTAGTATTGGTGGAGGAGGGAGAAGAGTGTGAGGGGGGAGAAGTAGAAGGGGAGTGAGTTTTTAGGGAAGGATGTGGTTAGTTTGGCTACTGAGTTAATGAAGATTGAGTTAAAGCTGGAGGCTATGATTTGGTCTGGAGCATTAGGGTCAGGCCAAGAACTGTCTTTTCTTCCAGGGTTTAGGAGGGTGGAGATACTGCTCCAAAATTTTTTGGGGTTAGTTTTATGATTGTTTTGGAGCTTGCAGTAATAAGATTTTTGGTCAGAGTCAATATATATACATATATATATATACATATATATATATATATATATATATATATTTTTTTTTTTTTTTTTAACTAAATTTCAAAGTTGTTTATATTCTGTAAGAGAGTTTGCTGTTTTAAGTATTTGGTGAAGTTTCCACTGAGCTCAAAGTAGAACTTCATAGAATACACAACTGCAAGTTTGCCCAACTTGTCATTAAAAACATCAGCACACTCTGAAAAAGTAGTGTTAGTGAAGTTGGAATTGGGACGTGCTTAATTGATGAACTTCTTTAGTAAAAGAAAGCAGATTCATTCTCATATTGTCTCTGAGACCTAATAATGACTGCTCAGGTTTTCAAACTAAGTAGAATAATAAGCTATAACAGCTCTTGGCCACATAGTATGAAAGCACTACTGAGCCTTCAGTTTGAATTTCTTCACCTCCATAAGCAACAAGGTTCGCATAACTGGTCACATTTAGTTGTTCACCAGCTCTCACCTTAGCAAAAGTATCTGCAGACATATCATTATACTTTGAACCGATGTCTACTTTGAGCTCAGTGGGTTTACCATTGATCTGGACAGTACAAAATATTTCATTATTTGCCAGTAAATCTACTGCATCAATCTTTTCACCAATTACTGATACACCGTCTACATAGAAAGCAGACTGTTGCAGTTCAACTTGATCAATTTGCTTTTTCAAATGATCCTTCTTTATAACAGTGTGAGGTTTACCTGATTTGCAAAATGGTTCCATTTCTTACGTGTATGGTATTGCTGACCAAATGCTAAGCACTTTTCTCTTTTAGACTCATGGTTGTCACCACAGTTGCAACAGTTAACAATAAAGCTTGATTTGGGTTTTGCTGATGCAACTTTGTACGGTACTGAGCATGCTTGTTTAACTGAACTAGTCTTAGAACGTCCTGGAAGGTTGCGGGACCTCCTAGGAAAACTCTCAGGGGCAGCAGCTGCCACATGCTTAGGCCTGTTTCCACCTGCCACATGTTGCTCTGGAGCCTGCTGAAACCATGCTCTTATCACTTGCAAGCATGTTTGTGTGTCTTTCTGTAACTTCATGAATTTGACAAATCTCAATAGCTTTGCTCAGTGTTAAATCACTGTCAAGAAACAAAATCTTTCTCACAGCAGTATTACTAATACCACACACGGGCCTTTTTTTATTAACTCATCTTTCAGGTCACCAAATTACCCGTTTTAGCTTTATTTCTCAGGTCAGTAATATAAACTGCAAAGGTTTCTCCTTGTTTTTGATCTCATGTAAAGCAAATGCCTGTCTAATGTAACAACTCTGTGGTGTCACCTGTTTCACACTTATTTCTTCCCAACTTAGTGCTTCCCTGTTCTCAATCATCTATTTCTAATACTTTAGTTTCGTCCTTCTCTGACTGCATTTGGCCAGTATATTTTTCCCACCCCTGTCTTTAGTCACCGTCCCTATTGGTAGTATGCCTTTCCTCCACTGTTTAATTCATTTTTGTTAAACATTTTTTTATATCTTTCCTCAGCCCACCAAATAAACTAGGCAATCCTTTCCCCAAATTGCTGTCCCTAAAGATTTCTAAAGGATCTTTTTGTTTCAGCCATGGGCAGTTAACTAAGAGCATGTCCTTTCTTCTTGCTTCATACTTTGTACTTTGACACTTGGAGTATAACAATAATCTGAGCTCCATAACATTTTTTCTTATACCAATCGCTTCTTGACCTCCTCTGCTTTTTGGCAGTGCTAGCTCAGACCAAGCAACTCTAGGGCATTCACTTGCCAGACAAAGTTTCTTACTGAGTTATGTAGCTCAGCCAAGTTTGCTTTCCTGGGTTCTGACCAAAAGGCTTAACCCATGTATAACATATTGCAGGAGTACCTGCCAGTTTTTTACTTGTAATTGATGATCAAAATCTAAGTTCAGTGCTTTAAAGTTATTCAATTTTCCTGTGATAGTGTTATAAAACTCTGCATATTTTAATGCAACTGAATGCTGTAATTGTCCATTAACCAAACACTTAAGTATAATTTTGTCTTGTAATTTAATTTGTGTGTATACTCTGCACTTCTACTACATCTTTCACATTAATAGCAATTGATTTTGTCTTATTTCTGTTAACTTTATAACTTGAAAATTTACCAAACTGTTGTAATTTTGCAAATAGTCTGGCCAGGCTTCTCTCATGATTTAATTTCTGCAAGTCTTTCGGTTTCTAATGCCATGATGGAATGGACCCCATTCCTAAGTCAAAGTATGATTAAAGGAAGTGAAATTAGTATTGTTTTGATCTTTGATGTTAGTCAAAGGTGCTCATTGCAGCCCTCCCCAGTGTGCCCAGAACTGACTCCTTCTGCAGTTCATACTGAGTTACATGTATCAGTAGCATATCTAAATAAGACTGTACATTTTTTTGTGAGACCCATTGCTCCTGCTACTATTGGAACTGTCTGGGTATCCTTCATCCATGTTCCTTTCATTTTAACTGCAAGTCCTGGTATTTTATTACTTTGTGTATCTGTACGTAAGACACTAAAATCACTGGGTGTAGCAATTTCAATGATCAATGCTACTTTTGTCTTCTTTTCAAGGACTACCATATCTGGTTGTCTCACATCTATTTTTTGAACTGTTGGTATTGGGTGAGCCCATGTGATATAAACTTCATCATTCTCTATAATGCTTTGTGGTTCATATTTCCAGTACTTCTCAGCTACGTCAATATTGTGATGTTTGCACAATTCCCAATGCAACAGTCATACCACATTATTATGTCTTTCAGACTACAGGCCCTATTCATTTAGTGTATCACATCCAACAGTAAAATGTGCAACTGTTTCCAGTCCTGTTTTACAGATCCTGCATTTCTCTGTTTCTCCCACATGCTCAGTGGACTTTGTAAACCAAAGCTTACATAGTCTGCTATCCTGGACCGCCAGTGTTAACCTTTCATCTTTTGGTTTAAATTCACCTCTCCATAACCATTCCTGCATTAGATCATGATAGACACGAGGTTGTTCCAGGAGTTTTCTGTACTTACAGCTATATTTATGCCTTTTCCACATGTCTTGCCTTCGCATTTGATCCTTCTGTTTATATTCTTTCTTTTGTTTTTTTTGGCACATTCGGTTGCTGCCTGAGTTTTATCTACTTCTGGTTTGATTTCCATTCCTGCTTGATGTTGATATGCTTCTGCTAAACTATGCAAGGAAGTCATCTTGGACTTGTTCTCTTCATGTTTTCAAAACTTTCACTATGTTTAGATCTGGTGAGGTCAGTAGATAGGCATGCTGTCCTACGATTGCAGATCTGTACATGTAATCAATTTCGAGGAGGCCCATACCTCCTTTAGAACAAGGAATGTATAATCTTGGTATACACTGATTTTTATATATCATTTGATAAACATGAAACATTTTTCTTGTTCTCCTGAACAACTGATCCAGTATCTTTTGGGGCAAGTCAATCACCCCATAACTGTAAGCTAGAACAGGAAGAGCAAATTGTTTTATAGCTTGGATTTTGTTCCTAGAGTTCAGGTGTGTTTTCAGTATTAATTTTAGTTTTCTAAAATATTCCTTACTTAATTTTGTTTGTAATTGTTCATGTTTTATTGTCTGTCCTTCGTCAATTCCCAAATATTTATACACTCCTTCCTGCGCAGGTTCCTTTATATCACATTCTAGTCCTAGACCAGTGGTTCCAAAACTTTTTCGATTCTCGGCTACCTTGCTGAGTCCAGGTTTTCCCAAGGCCCCCCACGGCGTGCATAAAGTGCATAGTTCATTCATTTATTTATTTGACATTTGTTTAACGAGGCTGCCCGACTGGACTAGGAAACCTGGGAAGAAAAGCTCAAAAGTACAATAAAAAGGCAATTACCAAAAAAAAGTGTACATTCTGCTTAATAGCATAACACTGCTCTACTATGGCTGAGAGGTAAGCAAACCTAATGGCAACCTTATTAACTTTAAGTTTATAAGAGCAATATTTAAAATCTGTCCCTATTATTTGGCTCTGTCAACTGTATAGATTTTTGCAGAATGTCCAGATTTTTGCTTCATATTTTTGGTCTTTTTCTCATAAAATTGCTGTTTTCTGGCAAATCACTGGCAGATCATCGAGGATGAAGTCAGAAAATAATGACGGACAGTTGAGTTTCATACTTCATACCCTTCAGAAAATTCATGTTAATGCAAAACCTGCATTTCTATCAGCTTTCTAAGTTTGTGAGAGCAGTACTTAAAAGTGTCCCTATTTTGTGCCTTTGTACCCACACTATTTTTGGCTTTGTCCAGATTTCTTGATTTCTTGACCTAAGAGGGTGAGAGGTATGTATCCAGTGGTATGGTCCAGACTTACACAGACCTCATTGCTGCTGCTGCTGCCAGGGATCACTGTCACTCTTCACTCGCTCCCCCCATGATACACACACACACAGTCTCTTTTGCATTCATGCATGCATTCACTCACACACATCGCTCTCACTCTTTTCCGATCTCTCACACAATCATAGTCACTCCCTCATTCATATCTGCATTCAGTCACACATCACTGTTACTCTCCCAGTCTCTCTCTCTCTCTCTCAGACACACACACACACACACACACACACACACACACACACACACACACACACACACACACACTTCCTCATTCATACCTGCATTCACTCACACATTGCTCTCTCTCTCCCGATCAAACACACACATGGTCACTTCCTCATTCATACCTGTATTCATTCACACATTGCTCTCACTCTTCCAATATCACACACACACACACACACACACACACACACACACACACACACACCTTCATTCAATCCTGCATTCATTCACACATCGCTCTCACTCTCCCGATCTCTCACACACACACACACACACACACACACACACACACACACACACACACACACACACACACACACACACACACAGAGCTACTTCTTCATTCATTCCTGCATTCACTCACACATCGCTCTCACTCTCCCAATCTCTCTCACACACACAGCGTGCATTCACTCACACAGACAGACACACACACACTCATACAGGCATTCACTTACCTAACAGCCCAGTTCCAAGTGCTCCACAGCCCAGTACTGGTCCGCGGCCCGGTGGTTGGAGACTGCTGCTATACTTGATGCTAGTTCTGCTGAAAAGCTACAGTGTAGGTCTAGACTTAGTTCGTCGCAAACTAATAAGCTTAGCTGCAAAATAAATTGCGAACTGTTCACGGTTTGTTTTGCAGCTAAACTTATTAGTTCGTGGTGTTCCTGTGAGGAAGCCGCGGCTCCCCAGGGTGCCGCGGTGCACACTTTAGGAATCCCCATGACCTAGACTGATATTTCCTTTGTGTTGCAGTTTCCTGATTTAAGTGTTACTTTTGTACATTTATCAAGACCAAATGACATTCCTATTTCATCTGATAAAGTTTTGACCACTTCTAGTTGTGCTTTCAGTTTCTCATCTGATGAACCTTACAGTTTTAAATCATCCACAAAATGAAGGTGAGAAGTCTTTACACTTTGTTGTTTTCTGGAAACCAAATTGCAACTACGACTTAATCTGTTAAGTAGACAACTTGATGGGTTAAGGGCAAGACAAAAGGACAATGTTGACAGAATCACCCTGGAATATCCCCCTTTGAATTTTTATCCCTGGAATATAATTTGTCCTTTATTATGGCTTAGATGCAGAGTGGTTTGCCACTGTTTCATGGTCACTGTAAAGTAATTGATCAATGTAGAGTGTATCTTATACATATGTAAGCACTCCTTTATCCATGAATATGGGATTCTGTCAGATACTTTTTTGTAGTCTATCAAGCCATATTTAGATTCTTTTCCTTTTTACAATTCTCCATTATAACTTTATGTAACAACAAATGATCCTTTGTTCCAAATGACTTTCTTTAGTTACCTTTTTGTTTTATTGCAATGATTGAGTTTTCTTCTAAATGACTATAAACTCTGTCAGCATCAATTCAAATGTATAGTTTGTACATCGTCAGAAGGTAAGTTATCGGCCCTTTGCAGGTTCACTCTTAAGGAAGAGTATCATTTTACCTGTTTTTAATCTGGTTGGTGTCTGTTCGAGGTGCACATATAAGAAGTTCTTAGGGCTGTGTCTTTGTGTAAAGATGTTATTACTTTTAGCCAGAAGTTAGGTACTGCATCTGGACCTGTGGTTTTCTAATTAGGAAATGTTCTTAATTTTGTTTGTTTCTTTGGCTTTTATTTCATCCCATTTCATGTCCTGTACATTTGAACTTCTTACTGCTTCTTTTACTTCTTGTATCCATTCAGCATCTTTATGATCCACAGGATCTTCATGAAAATTTCTCCAAAATGTGTCTATTTCTTCTTTTTATGGTGGTGTTTGTATTTATTTTGCTTTATTTCCCAATTCTTTATAAAACTTTTGTGGGTCATCAATGAATTGTTTATTTTGTGCTTTTCCTTTATATTTATCTGCATATCTTCTAGGTTTTTCCTGCCTGTGCCAATATATTTAATTTATTATTTACAATAGCAAAATATAACTCAAATGGTGTAGTGGTACATTGCTCTGACTATGGGGTACAGGGCCCTGGGTTTGAGACTTGGCAGCACTGATTATTTTATTGCGACAGACACTAAAAAAACACAAAGCCTTCTAGAGTTATATCAAGAATCTCCATAGCAATACCTAGATTTGCTCTGAGTTACTGCACAATGGTACCTCCTATACTGAGCCATTAGATCTTGCCAACATACTGGCTGACAGATTTAGTGCCAACTTTACCCCCCAAGGACCAATCACAATACTGGAAGAATGTCAGGCACCCAGCATTACTGCAGCACAAGTTAAAGCCACATTGTTCAAGGCCAAGAATACAGCTTCCATGAGACCCGACAATATCCCTGGCTGTGTTCTACATGAACTACAAAGTGAACTGGCACCACACCTGTGTGCCCTGTTCAGTCACAGCTTCACCTCAGGCTTTGTCCCTACAGAATGGTGCACTGCTACAGTCATCCCTCTCCATAAAGGGGGTGCGACTACAGACCCTGGGAATTATTGCCTCAGCCTGACGAGTCTGATATGTAAGGCTATGGAGCGCATCATCATAGACCTAATTAACAAGGATATAGGAAATCTCCAAACTCTGGATCCCATGCAATTTGGTTTTGTGAAGGGTAGACCATGCCTGCTCAACCTGGTTGACTTCTTTGAGTCTGTCACCAGAGCTGTGGATGAGGGCAAGGCAGTTCATACAGCCTACCTCAATGTGGCCAAGGCTTTTGATACCATTCCCCACTCAGGAATTATTGATAGACTCACCAAACTAGGCATCAACCCCTATGTCACTAGGTGAGTTGCAAATTGGCTCACAGATGGAAACCACAGTGTGAAAATAGCAGACTCCAAGTCAGACTGCCAACCAGTCACGGGTGGAGTCCCGCAGGGATCAGTTTTGGGTCCTCTCCTGTTTGGCATCTACTTCTCAGAAGTCCAGGCCAACATGTAGGGACTCTGGCTGACCAGGTTCTCTAGTGATTGCAAGCTGGGAGCCATTATTAACTCCCCAAGTGATGTAGACATCCTACAGAAAGGCCTCACTGAGACCAACGACTGGTGTCTAAACCATGGTCTTAAGCTCAGTGTCAAAAAATGTGTCATCATTCCCTTTGGGAAAAACTCAGTTCCCATTAATTACCACATTGATGGCAGCCCACTGAACACTGAAGGTGTTATAAGAGATCTGGGGACACTGGTTGACAGCAACCTCTCCTTCAACCACCACATTGCCTCTGTGGTCAGAAAGTCCTTCTATGTGGCACATGTCATTACCAAGGGATTTTTATCCAAGACGAAAGAGGTCATAATCTGTCTCTACTCTTCCCTCATTAGACCATTCATTGAGTATAATCACCCATTTGGAATGTACCTCACTAAACTCCTGCAACAGCAGGAAAGGTCACAAAAGTACCTCATGAAGAGGATCCTAGGCCTTAAACACATGCCGTACATGGACAGACTCAAAAAAACTCCAGCTTTTCTCTGCCTCATATCATCTAGTAAGAGGCAATCTCTGCTTGACTTACAAAGCCATGTCTGACCCAACCCTGTTAGAAATGTTGCACCTAAAGAAATCCCAATCCTTCCGCACCACACGCTCCAGGGACCTCAACCTCATTACCACAATCAATAGAACATGCTGAAGGGACAGGTTCATAACCTAGAGACTGCCCTTGCTCTGGAATAGACTTCCCATACATGTCAAGCAGAGCACCTCACTGGCCTTTTTCAAGAGAAATCTTGTTGAGTGGATGGGAAATAGAAAGTTCACCCCGGGGATCATTCTAGTGGCTCTACTTAATAGAGGCACCAGGAACTAACGGCACTTCTATGAGCTAGGCTTGTAAAGGCTCCAGGGCCGTTGGATGAATACACAACTATGAACCTGTGAACTATGAACCTACAGTGCAAGATAGATCCTGTTCTGTTCTAGTACTGCTTATTGCTTTTATCACATTTATCTTTCTAAGTATTATTGTTGATCTTTTCCCTCGTCTGTCTTCTAATAGTGACACTTGTTTTGATCGCTTTATAGTTTTATCTATTCAGTACTTCCATGATAACATTTGATTTCTTCCTTTCTTTCTATTATTGCCCTGTATTTATATGGTAAGACTTTATTTATTAATTTAGCTGCTCAGTCGTATATTCTGTTTTCTTCTCTCACTTGAATTTCTGTTAATAGTCTTAATTACTGTGTTCATTTGTTTTATCAGACCTCTAACATTTTGGGTCTTACTGACTTTCTGTGATTTATTTATTTCATCTAGCTTAATATGTTTGTCCATCTCTATTAAATCAGGCAACACTTGCCTTAGATCATTGTCTTCTAAAGTGAGGGTATATTCTTTGTTCTGCATTTTCTGGAGGGATTTTGCAGAAAGTTCCAGAACATCTTCCTGTGACATATTCTCTTCAGCTGCATCCTGCATCATCTGTTGCTGTTTCATATTGGAACTCACTAGCCTGTCACTCTACAACATTGACTGTATCAGAGTTGCCACTGTTTCCTCTGCCTTCCTTTGCTGTGCAAATCCAGCTGAACTTTTGTTCTGGTTTCCTACTGAAGACTCCAGCATATCTTCATGTGGCTACTGATCAGATCGTTCATATTCCACCTCTTTTTCCTTAATTTGGGGACTCACTGTTCTGTCATGCTGTGACATTGCCAGAGTTGGATTTTCTACACTAAATCCTTCACTTCACTGGTAATCCATAACTTCAGTTTCTATTTCTTTAACTTCATTACGAATCCTCTTTTCTATTTTCCCCTTTTTCTTATTTTTTGTGTTGTAAAATTTTTTATATTCAGATGCCTTTGCTTGTATTTTGAAATACCTTTGGTGCTGCTCTTTTTGTATTGATTAGTTTTGCTTTCTCCTTTGCATAAATATTGCACCATAAATATTAAATATCTTTTTCTTTCCCATAGGTTGGTACTAGGCTGTCGGCCCTAGGGCCTATACAGGCCTAGCTATAACAATTCCCTGGATATTTCTTCCCACAATATTTACTTCCCTGGACCCCTGTCTAGCAGGGTGACTGACGTGATCCCCAGGGTGAATTTCCTATCTCCCATCCAATCATCAAGGTTCCTTTTGAAGAGGGTTCAGCTGTCTCCCGCTCCACCCTTTCCTCCTTATTTTAGGGACTTATTGTTCCATCATGCTGTGACATGATCTGTGGTAGACTACCTTTCCCCAAATTGCTGCCTCAAAAGATTTCTAAAGGTTCTTTTTGTTTCAGCTATTGACATTTAACTATGAGCATGTCCTTCCATCTTGCTTCATACGTTATACATTGACGCTTACAGTATAACAATAATCTGAGCGCCATAGCATATTTTCCCAAATCAAACACTCCTAGACCTATTCTGCTTTTTGGCAGAGCTAGCATTGATCAAGTAACTCTAGGGCATTCACTTGCCAGACAAAGTTTGTCACTCAGTTATGTAGCTCACTAAGTCTACTTTTCTGGGCTTTGACCAAAAGGATTGCCCCAAGTGTATTATATTGCCGGAGTTCCTGACAGTTTTTTTTTTTACCTGTAATTGATGATCAAAATCTAAATTCAGCGCTTTACAGTTATTCGATTTTCCTGTGATAGTGGTATAAAACTCTGCATATGTTCATGCAACTGAATACTTAATAATTGTCCATTAACTAAACACAAGTATTTAATTTTGCCCTGTAATTTTATTTGTGGGTGTATACTCTGCACTTCTACTGCATCTTTCACATAAATAGCAATTGATTTTGTATTATTAATATCAACTTTATAACCTGAAAGTTTATCAAACTGTTCTAATTTTACAATTTCACGGGAACATGTGCATTTAATTGAAAGTTTTGATATGCATCCAACAACTATTTCAGATCACACATCAGTAGCAACTAAGATAAAAATGCAGGGTAATGAAATAAAGATGAGACACTGGCACTTCCTCACCTACCAGTTAAACAGAGAGGAATTTAAGGAATAGGCAGTAGAAATTATTCTGGAATTATTATGGACGATAAAAATTTCTTCAAAAAATATAGCTAGTGAGTGGAATAAAATGAAAGTGGAGTTTAAAAATAGAGTGAAAATAAAAGAAAAACAAATATGGTTTGGAAGTAACAAGAAATTATTTAGAGGGACTGACAGAACAAGAAGAGGAGAAACTGCAGAGTGCTAATGAGACAATAAGGGACTTACTGGGTAATATGCATGAGTTTAGAAAGATTGATGTTAAGCAACTGTGTTTTGATAATAATTCCTGAGCACAAAAGTTTTTAGCACAACGGCTCAGGCAACAGAAAGTAGAAAGGGTTGCAGCCAAGCTTATGGAGTCTATAACAAGGAAAATAACCAGAGATCCTGTAGCAGTTTTAGAATTATTATGGAAATTTTATGAAAATCTATACAAAGCAGAGAAATGTGTAAATCAAGAAAAATACAAATGGAAATGTTTATGGAAAAATTAAATATACCAAAGTTAGAGTAGACAAGACTCAATTATTAACAGTTTAGGACAGGAGGAGATGAGATAAAAATGGCAGTGTATAACCAATCTACAAGAATGTCTCCAGGAATAGATGGTATTCCGGTAGATGTTTGGAAGCTAGGAGGGAAGAAAGTGATAAAGATTTGGAAGGTTTTGTTAAAAATATTTTAAAAGGAGGAGAGGGACCAACATCCTGGAAAAAAAGCTGTAGTGGCTGTAATATCTAAAGATGGTAAAGACCCATCAGATCCAGCTACATGTAGGCCCATTTTGATTCTAAATCATGATTATAAAGCGTTTATGTCTGTAATGGATAAAAGAATGGCAAAGGTGTTGCCAAAGTTGGATCATTATGGTTTTGTGGAGATGAGGCAAACATTTTGTATTAATAGAGCAATGATGATCCAGACGGAAGCAGAATTTAAGAAAATACCACTGTTGTCGATGGGTCTTAATGCAGACAAAGCATTCAACCAAGTAAGCTGGGATTTTATGAGTAAGGCAATGAAAGTATTTTCATTCCATGAGACAGTAATAACGTGAAATTAGGAGGATATATGAGGGATCGGAGGTAAATATTAAAGTGGGGGTTTCCTCTCTCATAATTTTTGTTTGAACAGAAGAACCAGGCAATGGCATTGTCTTTCTCCTTTGTTATTTGTATTATAATTAGAACCATTTTCAAAGAAAATAAGGGACTCAGAAATTCAAGGATAAAATTGGTATGGTAATCAAGAAAAGTTGGCTTTATTTGCAGATGATATTATTTTGTACCTGATAAGACCAGAAAAGGACATTTCAGTGTTGCGGAACATTTTGAGACAGTTTCAAATCTTTTTGAGATAAAAAATTACTGAAGATAAAACAAAGGCAATAGCTGTAAACTGTGCATCTATACATACATTGGTTTAGCAACATCCATATTTATGGGGGCATCATAAAATTAAGCACTTAGGAATGTGAGTTAAAAAGGATTCTGTTCTGGCAGCTAAGGATATGTGGGAAGAGTAAACAAAAGATAATACAAAAACTGAAAAACTGGAAGTTCTGTTTTATGGATATGGATAGCAAGGTGCAACCAGTGAAAATATTTTTAATTTCTTTAGTTTTATATATAGGTTAGGTATATTTCTATCAACCAGAGGAGAAGTTGTGGATAGCAAGTAATAAAGAGTTGAAGGATTTTATCTGGGAGGGGAAGTGGGCAAGAGTCAAGTGGGATAAGATGATCCTTCCAAAAGAGCAAGGTGGTTTGAGATTACCTGATTTGAAGGGATATTTCAAAGCTACACAGTTAAGGCTCCTATACAGAGCACAAGCAGAAAGCTGCAATTTATGGTGGAAAGGGATGACGATGATGAGATGGGAGGAACCACAAGAAGTAAGGAGAGATTGGGATATTGGATGCAGATCCTTAAGGAGAATATCAATAGCCAAATAGAATATTATATTCATGAAGTTGCAGAAAGTAGTTTAAGATCTAAGCCGACATGGGAATGGAGAAAGGAGATTCTGCCAATAGGGATGACTGCAGTTAGGGCACTCTTCTAATAGGGATGATTACAAGTAGTTGTACAGAGAATAGGGAAGGGTGTTGGAATTTATTGGAGAAAACTGGCAAAGTAACCAAGCTATTTGGAGAAGATAAGTAAAGAGGGAAAGGTAATAGAATGGGAAGAGGACAAGAATGCATTTGGACTGCAGGCTAGAGACTACCTTCTCTGTAAAGGATTGCTATCAGAGTATAGGCAAAGACAAAGAAATAGGGTGATTCTAAGTGAAAGACCAGCACTGGTAGAATTTTTAGTTGAATCTAGAACAGAAGCTGCTTTTAAAAAAGGGGTAATTAGTAGGCCATGTAAAATATTGCATGACAACTATAGGAATCAATCAGAGGTGGTTAGAAAGGATTGGTAAGAGAGATTGGAAAAGCAATTTACAAAGAAACAATGGAAGATTAGATGTTGAAGCATTGAGTGAGCTTTGATCCATTACATTTCTTTTTGAACCTTAGCAAGCTGTTTTCTTTTCCTTTTTTCATAACTAACTTTGCTTGGCATTTGTATAAGTTTAGTTCCTGCATGCAGCCCATGTGACTACAGTGAACTTGCCCATTCTGCTATCAGCCAAAACAGCTTTCACGACTCCATCCATGTAGTCTCATGTTTTATTCCACTTTCTTGTCTGTTAATGCTTTGTTTGCACATACCTGTGACAGAGCTTAGAAAGGGGCATCCATTTTTTCATATATGGTACATAATTGGATTAACTGTCTTGCCCTTTGATTACCTGTGCTATTGTTTATCCACCTCTTGCCCACACTCATCTATTATCCAATAGGCAGATGACTCAACAGTGATAACAATAGCTAACTCACCCTCTGAACTCTTATCCACTACCCAGTCTTCCTTTAATTCAGTGGAAACATGGCTCTCCAACAATCAACTTATCCCCAACCAAAAAAAAAAAACCCCAAACTGCTAATCTTACTCCCAAAAACACTGAAATCACATAAGGTCCTCCTTTTCTATCCTTTCCCTCAACAATACCCCATATAGAAGTAGAGTCTAGTACAAAACTCCTTGGTGTAACAATAGATCATCAATTAAAATTTGATATTCACAAAAATAATTGTATTAGTAAAACTCACCACAAACTAGGTTTATTATGCAAAAACAAAAAAATTCTCTCACAAGAAGCCAGAGTTGCTTGCTCATGCTTGCCTTCTTCCCTGCTTAACTTACTGCTCACAAATCCTCACTAACCCTAACTACTTTCTTCTCACAAAACTAGTCTGCTTACAACAAAATAGCTAGATTTGCTACTCAACAGTCCTACAAATCCCATCACTGTCTCTCTCTAAAGTGCTTGAACTGCCTCTCCTCCTGCTCCTTTCTCAGCTCCAAACCATACACTCTGTTCTCTATCAGCCTTCTTATTGCCAAGCCTTGCACTCTGTTATCTCCCATTATGCTCCCACAAAAAACCTACATAGCTCCTCCCAAGACTTAAGTGTCTATAAGCCCAAGTCTAAAGCAGGGTGCAGCCTATACAGCTAACACCCCATTATCACATGGAACAGACTCCCCCTCGAAATTCGAACACTCACACATCCCAGACAATTTAAACTAACCTTAAAAGAATATTTTAAATGACAATGGATTTGCCATTGCTCCAACCCTCCTTGATACACTCAACATACCAAACTTCCCCTGTCTAACTTGGACTCTTTACTAAATGGTCTGAATTTTCTCTATCGTTTATGATTTGTATTTCTGAATTATCTGTAAAAATGTTGATTAACTAAGTATTTAACTAAGTATTTTTTGCTGCTAAATATCTGTCTGTACATGTACCATTACTTTCTGTACTGTTGCATATAATAATAATACTACTACTACTAATAATAATAATAATAATAATACTAATACTAATAATAACTAGAGCTTTTCTCCCCGGGCCTCTGCTGAAAAAGGGCTTCAGCTCAGTCAGACATTCCCAGTCAACAAATGTAAAATAAAAAAAATTATATTTATGTGCTCAAGTGGGTGTAATCTCACCAGGCTGATCCCTTTCAGCTGTGAATGGTTTTCTGTTGATGAGTTGGAAATAGTACTGTTTCTCTCTGTACTTTTATGTGCCTTCCCCTTCCCATCATTGTCATTTTATTAGCTGTTTAATATGAAAGCATACCTCTCAACTGTACAGGTTTTCGCAGAATGTCCAGATTTTTGCTTCATATTTTTCATCCGTTTTACATAAAACTGTGGTTTTCTGACAGATCACTGGCAAATTATTGAGGACTGAAGTAAAAAAAATAATGGAAGACATTTGAGTTTCAGACTTCATAAAATTTATGTTAATGCAAAACCTGTTATTCTATCAACTTTCTAAGTTTGCAAGAGCAATATTTGGAAAGTGTCCCTATTTTTGGGCCTTTGTCCCCCCATTATTTGTGGCTTTGTCCAGATTTCTTGTGTTTAACCAATTGTATAGTCCTTGTTTATTGCTTTCCATTCCACTGTGCCCATAATACTTCTTTCCCCTCTGTGGGATCTGTATTGCAAAGTGCCATCCCACTGCTAATGCTAGAGGTATTCTTACAAAATCTTTTTCTGTATATCTGCATATTATTTTGTTTTGTCTACTGTTATTTCCCAGTCCTCTCATTTATGCCATGCTGCTAACTTTTTTAACATCTCACTGCTGAAGCCTTATGCCCCTTCCCAAAAATCCTTTCTGCTTCTGACTCCCCTCAAGCCCACTCTCGTATTCCAAATATTCATCCACCTCCTTCTCCGCCCAGTTTTCCAGAACCAGATTTATTTGCAGCCCTTCTGTCTCATTTATAAATCTGATCGTTATTTAACTTACTCCTTGACTATCACCCCTTCTTTCTAATAGTTAATTAACTGTAATACATAATTAATTGTATTTTATTATTTGTCCAGCATGGAACTAAACCAAGGATCATTTACACTGTAAACCTGGTAGAAGACATTTGCTCACATTTCCAGTGCTTGCAATGTTTTTAGTGTTACATAGTGGTAACAGTGCTTACCAGTTTAGTTCAGGTTGGCCAGATACTTGATGCCAACATGGTATATTTTTTCTGAAAGAAAGGTGGTTGTACATATTACTTGTTGTGAAAATGTTCTGTTGTTTCTATGACTTAAAGATTTAAGTGAAGTGTAAGAACACTTTTCTTGTTGAAAAAGGAGCACAAGCAATCTGCATTTATGGATTTTACTGAGACAATGCTTTCAGTTTGAAAATGTCAGACATCACATCTACTCTGCTTCTGCTAAGACACTATGTTTTTTATTAAGTACTAAAATGTATATTTCTGAAAACACTTTCATCCAGGTTGGTTTTTATTCACTCTGGGCCAAAGGGCGAGAATAGGAGGCCAGCGAGATGCCTGGTTTGTTGTTGATAAAGATATAACGACAGGAGATGTTTTTGTGGTGAGTATAACCTGTAAAATGTGTGCAGTTTATGAGAACTGTTTCTGCAATTTAACTAGGAGATTAAACACTCAGTAAAAATGTTTATATTTTTCACAGAAATCTATTAGAAAATCCTGTGATGGCTGCTAGTATTGTCATCAAAACTGAAAAAGAGAACTGTTTTCATCAGAGGAATTACTGTTCCTTACAAGACTTATCAAATTACTTTAAAAGACTGTTTTTGTTTTATTTTGCCTTACAAGTACAAGGGTATGATGCACTGTCATCAGCCATATACAGTTTAAACATTTTTCTTTACTTATTTTTCTACAATACATCTGAAATTATCTGCCAAAATGAGTGATAGCTTTTGATCTGAATCTCATTATGATGCTCAAAAGACCATTATATAAATTTGATATTTAGGCACCATCTACAAATCATGGAGCTCTGTTCAGAGACACAATACGCACAGATCGTGTCCACTGGATCACAGAAGAACCTCCAGCAGAACTTGTACAGAATGGTATGATGGAGTGCTATTTCCGTTTCCAGCATCAGATGCCCCTTGGTAAGAAAGTTATGTCTCATTTTTCAAGTCATGAAAGATCCAGTCCCATTTTGTCTCATATTTCTTTCCAAAACTAGTGGCTCTGCAAACAGCTGCACTATGGGCTTAAAATTATACCCAACAAATAAACAAAACTTACAGGAGGGGCAGGTTCCTTTCGCAATGTATTCCCAGCCTATGAAATAAGTTACCACTACAGGGTAAACAAACTACTGTTCTTTTTATCTCTAAGGCAAGTCTTAATGATTGAATGAGTAGACACAAATTCATACCAGAGCTTTCATTTCTGGTCCTGTTTGATCTGGGAGGTGAGCTCTATTAAATGTTTGAAAAGGGTGGCAAGAACTTTTATGCATGGCTGTGCATTTTTTGGTCCCATAATCACTTGCCTGGTATTGTTCCTGAGTTCTGGTAAGTAGGATTTATGTGTTCAGTTGTCACTATCAAATATTTTGGAATCTAGATTTCAATCATATTTATGATTTTGATTTATTTTCAAATGATGTATTTTGTCTTTTTAAGTCTTGTTAACAGATATGCCTTCTAATCCACAGGTAGTTTCAGGGCATACTAGATGCAAAGTGGTACTTGCAGAACCATAACATTTTGATGTTTTTTTTTCAAATCCTTCCACAAGAATCACTTTGTTTTATAGCCTGCTGCCAAATGGGAAGGAATTCTGGGCTGAAGAACTGAGAATAGGAAAAAAAACATCTTAACCCAAGCAAAGGATTTTCAAGCCACAGGTAGCAGTCAGTCAGTCAGCTTATGCATTACTGCATAACAGAGACGAATCTGGAGAGTGACTGCAGCTTTGTTGAAGTGTATTAACCCCCCAGCTGTTTTGCGCAGGAATGGGCATGGCCTGCGTGATTGACGAGCCAGCAGCCGGTGATGCAATATGCTATTGGGGCATGATTGACACATCATGCAGATTTGCTGGTGATATCATGCATACATTGCTTCATGATTACTGTATTTCAGGGGTAAATGAAAAGGTAGTCAGTATTTCACAAATAACTTTTGTATTCTCCGTAAGCAGACAAGCAATAAAATTACATCAATAAAAGAAAAACACTATGTTTCGGGCGGCCAAAGAAGAGCAATCACTAAAGCTAACAAAAGAATTAGTGATCTCGTTATGAAGGAAATAAAAGACCATCTAGGCAATTACTTGAACCATTCCTGATATCCACTAAAAGAAAAAATTGTACAGTTACATATACAAAGCTGACCCTGAAAGCCACCTGTCTGTGTGCTCACTGTATGCCTAGCAACCATGAATGAAGTTGGTAAACTGAAGAGTTAATTAATAAACTTCTGTTTTTAATGTATACACTGAATGATGAAAACAACAACTGGTATGTACTTGGTAAAGGATACAACTATAAAATGACAAACAGCTTGTTTTTACTAGGAAGATCAATATTTAAAAGAAAGCTGTTAGACAAAGGAACAACTGAAAACACTGGACATTCTGCTTGTCATTACAAGAAAGAATGCTGAATTCAGTTTAAGGAAGACAGAAAAAAGAAAAGTATCAGACAGTGTACACTACCCGCGGTGGTGGTGCTGTGGTAGCGTTGTCGCCTCACAGTAAGACGCTTCTCAGCTAGAGCGTCTTCTGCGTGGAGACATGCGTGAATGGGTGTACCTTCGTTGAAGGTTGTGCGTCAAGGCTGGTAACTCAGCACTTAAAAATCAACTACCAATCATTAGCGGACCGGAGTTCCACTGTGGCGACCCCTAACAGCCGAAAGACACAACAACAACAACAAAAAATCAGACAGTGTACACTGCTTCTAACAAATAGTGTATACCCTTCATATTTAAGGTTGCTGTGTACTTCTTCCACAGTCTTCTTTCCTACTGCTCCACATATTTCCTTTATTTATTTATTTATTTATTTTATTTTACATTTGTTGACTGGGCTAGTCTAACTGGATACATATCCATTTTCAGTAGAGGCCCGGGGAGAAAAGCTCCAGGAAAACATACAAACAATTAATAAAGCTTAAAAAGTAAAAAGCAGCCATTGTTACAAAAATGAGTTAAAAACTAAAAATTTTTTCTGAAGATGTGCATAATTATACTACTGAAAGTGAACAATAACAATAATATGAATGTAAACATGGATTTATATGCAAAACATAGTATATAGAGGCATTGTAGGGAGGATTGTAGTGGATGTTGGCTGAAAAAGAGAGTCAAGGATAAAAGTTAGTCAGGGTTGGTACAGGAGCATAACCAGTGGTTATTGAGAAGTAGTTTTAGATTCCTTTTAAAAAGTGGGAGAGAGGTCTGAGATGTAAGGTCATGTGGTAGTTGATTCCATACTTTTCCGACAGAGTTAGAGAACAAGGAGTCGCCTGCCGAGTTTTTTGATTTGGTAGTATTAATCAACATTTTGTTTGAGGAGTGTACATTCTTGAGGTTATTATATGGTATAATGAGGCTAGAGAGTATTGGAGTGTTGCTGGGTTGATGCAGGGTTTTATGGGCTATTGTAAGTTGATGAAATCGAAGCTGGTTAAGAAACTCTAACCAGCCTAGTTGTTTTAGATTCAGACAGTGATCAGTTCTAAAAGGAGAGCTTGTAGCAAATCTAGCAATATTATTATATGATATAGCTAGTTTGCTAAGGTTATTTTTAGAGAGGTTGGTGTATATGGGGGAAGCATAGAATAGGGTTGAGATTAAGTGGGTTCTGGCTATAGCAATCCTAGCTTCTGGTGTAAGAAAAGGTTTGATTCGGTAGAGGGATCCTAGTTTTCTGTTAACTGATCTTATTGTGGTATTTATGTGAGTATCAAAGTTTAGGTTATTGTCAATTGTAATTCCTAAGAGTTTGGTGGTAGGGTCAGGAGAAATAAGAGTACCATTGTTGGATGTGAGAGAGATATGTAGAGGGGTGGACTTTTGGGTTGGTGTGAAGAGTAATAGTTTAGTTTTTTTGGGGTTGAGGAGAAGGCAAGGTAGAGAACCATTGTTCTACAGTGTTGAAAGCTTTTTGTGTAAGAGACTGAAGTTTGGCCTGGGAAGTGGCTGAACAGATTATAGTTGAGTCATCTGCATATTGAATGCAGGTGGAGAGTGGAATGGCTAAATGAAGGTCATTGAGATAAATGGAAACAGGAGTGGGCCTAGTATGGAGCCCTGTGGAACACCTAGTGAGATAGGAAGGTGATTTGATAGTTTATTTTGCCAGAGTATAGGCTGTTGTCTGTTTTCAAGGTAAGATGTGAACCAATTCATAGATAGAGGGTCAAGTCAAAGGGACTTCAGTATGTGAAGAAGAAGTTGGTGATTAACCATGTTGTAGGCTTTAGATAAATCAACAAAGAATGCAGAAGAAAGAATATTATTGTTGCGGTTTTTGTTGATACAGTTTGTGAAGGATGGCAGGGCAGTGGTGGTACTGTGGAATGTTCAGAAACCATGTTGACGGTTAGCTAGTAGATTGTGATGGAGAAGGTGGTTGAGTAGTTGTTTGTGAATGCATCTCTCCATTATTTTTGCAAGTGGGGAGAGTAGAGCTATGGGAAGAAAGTTGGAAAAGTCATTGGAGTTCCCGCCTTTATGTAGTGGGATGATATGAGAAATTTTCCAGCTCGATGGGATAGTACCTTCCTTTATAGTTCTATTTGTCAGTATGGAGATGGGATAAGCAATAGCTTTAGCTCCTTTTTGCAGGAATTCTGCTGGGAGTTTGTCAGCTGAGGGGGTGGTTGGTTTAAACTTTTGGATTATGGAGCAAATGTAGGATGTGGGTACTGGTTCTAAATGGAATAATGGGGGAGGGATGGTAGTGGGAGTAGGCAGATTTGAGGTATCAGGGGATAGATGGTTTGCAAGATTTTGGATAGTGTCAGTGAAGAAAGAGTTGAAGGCATTGGCTGTTTGTATTGGATAGTCAGGGTTGGAGCCCAGAGGATTAGGGGTGATAGTTTTGCTTGGGTATAGAAGTTTTAATCCTTTAATTCTTGCCAGCCCTTAATCCTTGCAGGAGATTGCTGCAAAGGTCTTAACCACAAGCTTCTACTTCTATCTGCTTCTCCCATCACTGTCAAATATTTTTATCAGCAGTGTCACGATTTTTGAGAAGTTGCTTTCAATTATTTATTCTTTGATTATGTCATTACTTTGTGTTGAGACCGTGAAACTTCAACAACTTTATAATGAATATTCATGCAGAGCACAAACTGAAAAAAATATTTATTCATGAATGCTCAGTGACGTTGCCGTGATCCTGGGTGTTAGGCTGAGTTTGGGCGGACTTGCTACTGTGCATCCGGGGGGTTAATACACTTCAACAAAGTCATGACTGCAGCCATACAGTCGTCATTTTTTTCTGTAACATCTAGATCATGTATTATACATTAGCTCCATGGGTACCCTGTACAAGAGATGAACAAATGAAGCATCTCTTCACTTTCTACCCGTAGCTATGGAGCTTCATTCTGTTTGCTTTAAATGCTACCATATCATAATATACTGAATGGTTGTAGTACAGGAATGATTATAATGTTCAGATTCTTCTCTTGGTTATTGCCGAAACATCATTAGACCTCTGATGCTACCAAAATCCATGCCCTATCACTTATTATTATTAAACTCCCTTAACATACCTTTCTTTCCAGTCAGTAAGATATGATACAACTTTCTACAGTTTTAGTCTTATCTGAGACCACCAGACTGATGATGTATCATCATCATCAGCAGCAGCAGCAGTACCTACAAGATAGTTAATTCTGTTTTCCAGATCCATTGTTATGCCAGACATAAATGCAGGAAAAATAAAATAGGTTTTAGCACAGTATCCTATAAAGCTAACCCCCACACTAATAATTGATGTTTTACTGGAAATCAGTAACCCTCTGTTTCCTATCACTACTGAGTCAGATTTCTAACCACAGGACTATTTTCTCTCCTACTATCTGACAGCTTTGTGACCCTCTGTCAAATTGTTGACTAAAATACAGGTACAAAACATCTACTGAATTCCCACACTCACCAAGTAACCCAAACAAGTAACCCAAATGTAAAATTATATCATTTCTAGACTGATGTGACTGCTACTGTAGTAGGCCAAGACATGTTCATTTATAAATACAAAGATCTTGATTTAAAAAGAACTGTACTGATCAAGTTCAGAGGAGAGCTCCAGCTAACTCATAGTCAAATTTGCTACCACCATGCCACCTGCCCCACATCTGTCCCAGGTACCTGTGTTAACTATTTTAATTGACACTTAAGATTTTTCCTGTCTTCTTTTTTTATTATTTTTGCCTGCTGACCATCAGCCCTTCTGTGACCCACTCAGTCCATTTGGTCCCACTGGCTGAAAGCTGGTTGGAGTCCAGGCAGCCATTAGAGGTTTACTGCTTGGCTGCCTCTCCTTATTACCCCAGACCTTAACCTGCCATGGGCAGGACCTCATGATGCCAGACCTACTAACTCATGCACACTGCATTATGTGGAAATAACTGTGTCTACTGTGCTGGTGCATGGCTTTGTGATTATACATTTCAGCTCATAATGGAGCCAGCTGCTTCATCAACCTCCAGATGATGTCAGCAGTACAGCAGGTCAGGCTTCCTGCTTCCCTCAGAGATGGACAAGCAGAACTTGGCTGCAGATGCCCACCTTTCCTAACTGGCTCCTCAAGAGCCTGGTTGCTAGTTGATCCTGAATCTCTCCATGCCACAGAACTAGAACAGCCACCGTGATTTCTTCTGGCAGTGCTGTAAAGGGCCTGACCCTACTTGAAAATATGTTGTCTTATTTGTGGTGGCTGTTGTAGCAGATCTTGATCCTAAGACGTCTGCTGTTCTGGTATCATGTCTATCCTTTTTTCCCCACAGTCTTTAACAGACCATACCAGGCTGGTGTTTTTCTTTCACACACATGCTGATTTGGTGGCCACATATGTTCTTGTGATCTCTTTATTTGGTTGAATGGCATTGGGTTGAGTTTTACTACAGTGAAATCAAATGGCTGAAAACTTGTTTTACCATATTGCAATTAGCTGAAGCTATCATACAGTGAAAAGTATCTGTAGACAACCACCAATATTACCAGCTGTCTTGTTGTACTGTGTCTGGTCTTTTTTCATGTTGTGTAACCGTGGAGTTAGTATATTTAACAAAGGGTGTGTGTGTGTGTGTGTGTGTGTGTGTGTGTGTGTGTGTGTGTGTGTGTGTGTGTGTGTGTGTGTGTGTGTGTGTGTGTGTGTGTTTGTGAAAAGGAAGGTGCTTAGGGGCTTGGAGTTAGTATATTTAAGAAAGGGCGTGTGTATGTGTGTGTGTGAAAAGAAGGGTGTTTAGGGGCACAGAGATGACTTGCCTGCTGCAAAAAACAGTCTTAATTGAATGATGGTGTCAGTTAATTATAACTTGACAAAATGAGTTTTCAGAAGAGTAAGTTTTAAGTCATTCTGTTTCAGTGTTTTGAGATTCTACCTAATGGCAAAAAACTCTGCTCTAGTCTTTTTCTCTAACTCAGGGTTTCCATGCAGTCAGTTATTAAATAATTTTCTTACAGTGTAGATATTTTCTGAAGTGGAAGTACAGGATAAATGTAAAAAAAGACCTGCTTACCTGCATTTCATGAGTCTGTCTTCATCCTTCACAACACACAGTGATAAAAAAATAAGAAACTGCTGTCTTCACCTTTTTAGCCAGCTTCTCCTTCCTCTTTTCTTCTCAGTCACGTGATAATTTATAAAATTATTTTATTTACCATATGGCAGGCCTTTCTATGTTCTATTTCTCCTTTTTGCCTGTTTTTAACTCTTACCGACACTCCAAACTCAAAATGCTTCCTTTCTATTTTATTCTGTTTCTCTGTTTCCGTCCTCTCCAGCTCTGCTATCTTGCTGTCTATTCTCTTCCTAATTTTTCCCACTCTACTTTCTCTTGCTGAAATCTGCTGAATGTAACTCCTCTAAATCTAGACTGTTCTCTCTTAACCTGCTGTCAGCTTCAGTCTTATCTGGCTATTACCTGAGAACTCCTCTCTATGACTGCCAGTATTTACGCTCAGTACTACATTGCAGCTGCTGTCCCTATTGTTTTCTGATCTTGCTATGCAACTGCATATAAATGTGGCATTTTTAAAATCGATCTAGCATGAATATGATTTATATATGTAATTGTGACAAATTATGAACACAATTTATTGTAAATATGTAAGACTAACTTCTGCATTTCTACTGTTTGCTCTTAAGCTTGCTTTCTATTATGTTATCCTTCTAGGAAAATGATTGTAACTTTTTTGTGTATTTCATCTTTTTTTCATGTTGCTGCATGGAGCTTTTCTTCCAAGGCCTCTGCTGAAAAGGGGCTACTTTGCTGACTGAGTCAAACTAATTGAGTACAGAAATGTTAATAAGTAGGTTCATAGGTAAGTGCTAGTCTAGCTACAATTGTGGGCTGTTTTAAGCTTAGCCAGTTTTCTTCAGAGTTTAGAATCATACTCTGTACCTTGTGCTTGTGAGGTAAAGACTTTAACTATTATGCCAACGTACAGCCCTTCTCTTTAAATAAATAAATAAATACCTAAGACATACAAACCTTTGGTTTGCATGCAAGATGAGACAGGTAAGCTTCTTTTCTCATCCTCCTGACATAAAGCAGAGCCTGATTCGAGACACAATAAGCCAGCAAATTATTCTCATTTCTGGCTAATTTCAGTCCTAAAAATTAAGGTATTATTCCCTTCAGCTACAGATACCTTGCATAAAGTCTAATAAAAAGTGAAAGAACCAGAGAAGCATAGGTAAACTTACTGTCTTCCCACTTTTTCAAAGATATGTAAGAAACTTTCACCACCATCCTTCTTTTGTGACCACTGGTACCAATGACTTTCTAACAGGCCAGTCTGCTACAGTTCAAAGTGAGAAATACCCTTTTCAGAATAAAGGCTGTTGGAGATGAAGCAGGTCAAATTAGGTTTCAAAAGATTCCTGTATCAGAGTCTGGTGTAATAATAGTGCCAGAATCTTTGACAGGCCAAATGATGGTCTGGCCTGCTGTGTTTTGCACCACATATGCATAGAACAACTATGTCAGTGATGCATTTGGAGCATTTTCTAGATCCAGGAACCACTTTCCTTTATTCACTGCATGAAAAGACTGATATTGGCAGAAATGTGATGATTCTTCACTGATGCCCGTCAGAGTTAGAAGAAACACACACATTTCAATAGAGTAACACTATTTTATTTTGAGAAATATCTTGCAGCAAACCCTTAACCAAGGATTTATTTTTCTTCTGACAGGAGTTCTAGCTTAATTAAAAGACTGTGGAGCTGTTTGGTCTCGCATGATGTTTTTCTCCATATCTCCCAAGTGATATCCCCATACCAACTAGAAAAGCAGTGTCTAGATTATACTTGCTAACTAACATGCTGTTACAAATTTATAGACAGACATTTGGTTATGAGATACAAGTGCAGAGCTGTTACCAATTATTTTGTGGCACCAGATAGTGCTTTTGGTCATCAGCAGGTACTAGAAGAGGTGAGTTAGGATAACTAGATATCTACCTCCTCAAATTCCTCTTTTTCAGACTGGCAAAGAGAGGTAAGAAAGGATCTAGTTAACATCACTGAAGCCTGGTTTATCAAACTTTGTACATTTGCAGCTAGAAGATCAAATGAGTGACAGTTCAAAACTTATTTTAATAGGAGGTGCACCCTTGTAACCCCTAACTAATATAACAAGAGTTTACTCAGCTTTGAAGTAAGTTATATCTGTCAGAGATGATTTGCCCATTTGGTCTCCTGGTTGCAGTCAAACAGGCATTGATCATACTGGTCATGGTAAAGAGACCAACACATATAGAAAATACTGAAGCTATGCAAATTTACATCCCGTATGGAAATATGATGATGATCTTGTCAGTTAGGATTGTATGGTCAGCTTTCCCCTCCAGGTATGTATCTTCCTCATCTTGTAGCTTAGTGTCACAAGACATCAGTAGCAAATCTTCGTCCCCTACATAAGCTTCTGAAGATCCCTCACTTAAGCAAATTTTACCTCTGATGCAACAGGCAGGAGTATTGCCACAATAAGAGCCTGACTTTGATAAGCATCACTTCAGGAAGCTGGTGGAGAAGCCAATTTACTTTTGTTATCCCTCCACTTGTTTCATTTGTGTAGATAGTAAATGCTGTTTGGCATCATTCAGAGAGTTTCAGTCCACTGTTTATGATGACAGATAATACCTATTTATTCTGGAGAAGTTGACACATCTTGTAATCCTCCTGCAGCACCTGATGTTGTATTGCAATAACTTAAGGGCATTCAAACTGCACAACAGTTTCTGTATACAGACATATCAAGTAGGTATTCCAGGAGCATGTATTACTTAAAGGAAATAATTTATGTCTCATTATTACTGTTCTTCGGAGCCCTTGGGTACCTGAAGTACATAGCGATCTTTGACTTTCTATTAGACCAAGACCTAGTAGGTGCTCTTTGGGTTTATATGATGCCACCATTGCAACATGCAGTCAAATGACCACAGAAATTTGTGTCCTGTATTAATTATGACATAGACTAACTTTGCTAAGGACCTCAAAGCAAATATTATGTATGCTTTCTTTATGGGAATCTCCCCGTTATAATTCTGCTCAAGACGGGGTCAGGAGTCTTTGCAAAATGGGTCAAGACCACTCAGCTATGGCTAAACTGTGCCACTTGCATAACAGGGATGTCATCAGCATCTAAAGGATGCAGTGCCATTTAGTTCATGTGTCCACAGTTCACATCATGATGTGGTGAAATACTGCCCACTGACCAGTATCACTTCAGATAAAGGGATTCTTCGAGTACTGCATCCCATGATGTGAAAACATGTGTGTATAATGACTTCCCGCACTGGTTCATGATACCCTCTCTAAGTGGTAGGTGAGAGACTGATTTTCATTCTTATAGCATGGTTGGAGAAATATCACAGCAGACAGATCTGTGTTGGATCTGATTATAGACGGGTGCCTTGCATGCCTGCTACTTTGAAAGCATAGCCAGGGCAAATGCTATTACATTTCCAACAAGTGAGAAACATTTACTGTACCTAATCCAGTAATCTTCATAGGTTCATAGATATAATTGGCAGTCATGTTTCTGATGTAATTAAAGATTACTGTTATTACTGCTTTCAACATTAAACAAATCAGAATTTTAATTAATTCTGAAAAATTTAATAAGTAATTTATATGCTTTGTTTAATATGAGTTTGTTTTCTTAACTAGGGTACATTTTGAAAGCTAAGTTGCATTACCTCTTTTCTGTTGTATATCATATTAATTTCAGGATTCCACAAAAGTTTTTTTTTTTCCTTAGGTGAATTTGCCAGTATATATCAGTAGGTATTCATGAATCTTCTTATAGAACTCATAGACATTATCCTGAACAGACTTACTTGGGTCACTGAGAATAACATAATCAATCTCTCTGCATAAGAAAATAATTTACTACATCATAGTTTTCACAGCTAAATTCCAATAAGAATGATTTAGTAATGACTGAGTGATGTTATTTTTAATGTAAAGATGCTGTTTATTAATTAAAGAAAGTAGAACTATGGGCAGAGAGCAGAATGAGTCTAGGTTTGTCCAAGTTATACCCAAGACATTGCTATCCCTAACTGAATTCCATATTCCCTGACCTTAAAATAATGTGAGACCAATTTTGAGGTTCATTGATCTCAGCCAGTTCATTAGATGTCAATAATTCTGAATGATAGCAGCAGTATTTCTAATTTCTTTTCTTTCCAAGAGGTTTTGGTATGAGTTGTGGATGTGCAACGTGCATATCAAGATGAGAAAATACTACTGGAGGGTTCCCAAGTCAGGTTTCTTCCTTTTGGCATCTTTATAATGTGTAGACTTTACACATTAACTGTGTCAATATGTAGAGACTTTACACAATGACTGTGTGTCAGCATGTAGAGACTTTGCATAGTGGCTGTCATGACAGACGTTCTTGATATCAGGATTGCTAGGTTTGCCATTCTATAGTTGACTGACTTTTCACTCTCTGTTCAGAAAAGTCACTAGTTATCATTAGGGCTTATTCTGTGCATTTATTGTGCTTGGAATCATAGATGTCAAAACATGCATTGAAATCCTCTCATAGACTACAGATAGTAGGAACAGTGCTAGACACACCTCTTTGGTTGACCTTTCATGCCAAGAACTGGGAAGACACCCTGGTAAATCTTATAAGTACAGTTTTGAGGCAAAGCTGAATATCAAATAGGCAAGCTGTTCAAACTGTTGTTAGTATAATGGCTGCTATACTTACGTTTGGATTTTCCTAATTATGAATGTCCCACCTTCAGTGATGCTTGAAATCGTAATGCTTACAAACTGCACAGCTCCTTATAGATCCAAATTGTGCAAGATTGCAGACCAGTGCCAACGAGATGGGCCTATTGTCATCACTGACTATGGAAGTTTTCTTCCAGATTAGGAACTCAAGAACAAATTATAAATTCCTGAAAGGTTATTGTAGTCCTCTGTCATCACAAGGCTCACAGTTTTGCTGTTTAAAGGTTACATGCTACAGTGCATTTCTTTTGGACCTTCAAGCAGCAGGGGGTAATCGCATTACTCCATTACTTTGTTTCAGGGCATCTAAGAACCATGGCAGGTAATAATGACAGTATCAAGGAACAGTGGTACCTAAATAGGTATGGTGGAATTCATTCCTTTTCTGTTTGGTACGAATCTATAAATAATGCTAACAGTGGCTGCAGAAGGTTGGAATATAGATTATTTCAGGATGCCCCCCAAGAAGGTAGGTATTTTGGTGAATTTTCTCATTCATTCATTTTCCAGTTACTCATGTACTCCAATATAAGATCACCAATATAAGATCACGGGGAAACCAGATCCTCTCCTGCTCCTGGCATTCACTGTAGCAAGGCAGTGAAACTTCTCTTAGACAGGATGCCAGCCCTTTATAGGAAGAAAGCACAGACTTATTCATACATGGCATTACACCTGTGGGCAGTTTGTTGCTCTTGACAATTCTTGTATGGTAGTGGCATAGCTAGAGTTTGTGCCACCTGGGACTGTCTTCGAGTTTGCTGCCCCAGCCCCCTCACAAAATCATGGTCAAGTGGGCCCCCCCCAATGTCCCATTCCTTGGCTATTTCTCTCCATTTAGCATAAACACTGTAATGTGCATATTGTTTTATGCTTTACTTCTACAATGATTGTTTGGATTTAATTTAAAATTTTATTTTAAATTCTATAGCACAAACACTGATAGACATCTGCTAAACAAAGCAATACAGTCTCACAATGAAAACTGAATTAAAACTTTTCTGCCCTTGAAACTCACATTCATTAAAACAGCATTGAAACCCACATTCAAAGAAAATGCATCTGGCCAGTGGAGGATAAAGTTTACCTTTGGGCTGTTTTCAAATCATAGGTTCCTTGCACACACATTTAGGACCATACAAACATACATGTGTTCTTTGATTCACCTTCCTGATTGTATTAAATTGTATTCCTTGTATAATACAGCACACCTGTTAGAGTGTGTTTTAAATGTATTGTTTTGAACATTTTTCCAGTAAGCAATGAAACAAAATGAATGAAACAGTTATGACAAAACTGCCCAATTCAGAACATTTCTATCCTAAAAGCCTACTCAAACTTCTGTCATTACAATCCACCAATATCAGTAAATATGCACAGTCTCTGCAGAAGTAAAAGCCATCTAAATAATTCCACATTAAAGAGATCTGTAACTAATGAAGAGGTTGCTGCTAGCAAACAACTCTATATTTCATTGTTTTATCTACAAATAAATTTCCTATGTTACATTAAAATAATGATAAGCTGGTAATATTGCAGTAGGGAATGGATGACAAACTTGACAATGGGTTCATAGTTTCTAGGCATCACCCTATTAAATCATCTTCATTTTCAGTAATTCTTTGTAGTTCATATTTCTAGTGCTTGTAAGCTTACCTGTATGTTGTCCTGGTAAAAGAAGAGGTGGACAGGCTGTATGAAATATGGAGATGCAGACAACAACACAAGAGCAGAACATCTTCTTGTACAGTAGAGAGTCGAATATCCAAACTAATTGGGACCTAGGGTAGTTCTGATAATCAAATATATATTTGAACTAGATAAAAAAATTCAAAAAATGTTTCTGATGAACATTAAACAAGTGTTTAATCTACAAATATAGTGCCTGCTGTCCTTGGAGAATAAATTGCATATGTTACATTTAAAATGGTACTGTAAGCTGGTAATAGTGCAATATGGATGGATGACAAACTGAAAACAGGTTCATAGTTACTAGGTATCTCCTCCAGAGGAGGACATTCTCAGGACTGCAGCATCCACACCCTTTAAAGTACAACACAGTACAGTATCAGCAATCCAGCTACATACTGTGAGAGTAGAACCTACAGCCTTCTGCATCAAAAGCAAGTATTCTATGTGTTGTGCTGCTATCAATGCTTTTAAATACTTTAGCACTGTAGTGATATCATTTGAAAAACAACAGTTGCACATTGCAAAAAGACTTGGCGTAAGCAGCACTAACCACTTCCTCTGAAGCTCTCAGTGCCTTGTAAAATGCACTTGACACTCAACTGTATCTCTCAACTTTACAGCACAAGAAATATGGAAAAAACAAAATTGGGGGGGGGGGGGCAAAGGCCCAAAACCATTGACAGATTTTAAACATTGAATATACTGACACATGATGACATGACATTACTTAGTAAAGGACTGAAACTTCATCCCTGATGTCAAAGTCAATTAGTTGACACTAAAATATTATGCTTAAATTGTAACTTAAATACATGTTTGATTATATAGAAAATGGAAAATATGTTAAATGATGATTTTTACATATCCGCTTATGCAGAATGTACAACATACTATTAAATATGTGCATGAGACAATTAATGACATCTTTAAGAGTAATTTAATAAATAAAGACCTATTTGGTTATCTTATTATTTCATCTCCAGTCATACCAGTCATATAAACAGAACATCTCTCTGTTTATGTTGAAAAACATCTCAGGTCTGTATTGAATACTAATATGAAGGTATTGAGAGACTGATGTAAAATCTCTTTTACTGTAATTCCCAATGAACTGGGATTAAGTTATATTACAGAATATTTGAAGCAACATAGTGACTATTCTGCTGTATCCATTGACGGGAAGAACATGTCCTATTCTGGAATGATATGTTTAAACAACATGTGATATTCTATTTGTATTTACTTTGGAAAGGTTCCTTGGATGAACTTCAATCTATGTATACTACTATGAATGATCTTACATCATATCTTGAATTTACTATGCACTATTCATTGTATAAAATTGAATTTTTAGATTTGTACATTGAGAGGCTAGATAATCTCATTAATACTTCTTTATAGATCTAGTATGCATCAGATGAAGGCTTTGAAAGTGAATTAATGGGTCTGAAAGGTAGAGTAACTGATAGAGGATATAATACTACTGAAATTAATCTAAAACTAAATGATGTATACCAATTACGTTCCTCAAAGGCAGAACCTTATTTTGGGCCTAAAAATTTTAATGATAATTTTGATAGAAGTATGAAGCATAAAGAACATGTTAAATTCTCTACATATTATTCTTCTGATTATTCAGAGCTTAGGGAAGTGATTGGTAAATACTGGGACATTCTACATGTAGATAATGATCTCAAGCAGATTGTTGGGGATGAACCTAAATTTCTATATAGAAATAAGAATAATTTAAAAAGAAGGCTTTGCTATCCTAAAGATAAACATGAAGGTTACACTAAGCCATGTGGCAACTGTAACTTTTGTTCACTTATTGACAGTACAATGCATTTCTTTCATCCTGATTTGCAAACAACATTTAATATATATGACCTATCTGTCAATCATGTTCCTCATTCAAAAGGGCACTCTACATAATGCACTGGCTAAGCACTTTATAACTCATGATTCTTTTTATTCAAAGTATTGGAAGTAATAGTCCCTAATCCAGGTGATATAAAACTTATACTGAAGCAAAAGAAACAGAATGGATTATTCTGTTGAAAGCTGATAAAGACCATGGGCTGAATGAAAGAGCTTCAATTAAACCAAAATTGACAAAGGAGAAATATTAAATAATTTTAGATTAAAGCTGGAGTTTTTTTTTCATTTGGTGATTGGTTCCTGCTAACGCTGTGGTTTACCTTTGTTCAAGATTATTTTCAGCATCTTTTTGAACCTACGCGCTAACCTGCCACAGTTGTGGACATTGTATTTTGATTATTTACATTTTAAACATTGCTTGTGTAATCTTAGAAAGTTGCTAGAATAAATTTTTTGTGTTACCATGCGTTTCATGAAAGCTAGGAACACTGAAGCTTAAATGGCTGTCATTATTTAGTGAATTCGATCCTCACTGATTTGCCAGGAAACCACACATTTTAAGAGGAAAAGACTAAAAGTATGAGCCAAGTCAAACATTCCAGACATTCTGTGAACTCATCTCCTTGAATCACTAGTGGTGGTAGGGATAGAGAATCCGGGCTGTTGTTGTACCTAAGGTACAGGGGTTTGAACTTGAGTAACACTAACCACCAGGTGTTCCTAACTGGGGCACTTTATATACACACACACACACACACACACACACACACACACACACACACACACACACACACACACACACACCTTAACAAGGAAAGCAGCAGCTTTAAAATTCCACACTCACACCTACCTTAACAAGTATAGCAGTGACCTTAAAATTCTATACACACCCTTAACAAGTAAAATAGATTGAACACTTACAAATTCCATGAATATTTGGCATAACTCTTTGGAAGGATGATTGATGCTCTATTGTATTTAAAATTGTGCATGTGCGGAAAGGATTGTGTGACAATGCCATGACGTGACAGGTATGTGTGACTGGACCATTTTTAAAGAAGAATGCCCTTAAAAAGAGTATTTTTATTTGAATTAAAGTAAATGGTAAATGTGACAGTCGCAAAAATGCTGCCCAGGGTGGACCAACCTTGTCACCTCCCCCCAGCTACGCCATTGTTGTTGTATAGCATATATTTGGATGTAAGAAAAAAATGGAGCAACTGTTGAAACCCCACCTGAACACAAGTAGGGCATATTAACTTCACAGAAAGCACTCCAGCTGAGAACTAAACTGGAAAATGAAGTGTAGTGAGGCAACAATGCTAATTACTGTTTTTCTATGCTGCCCACTACTGAAGTCATATCCACAGGTGCAAGCTAGCTAGTTGGCTGCTAAGAAGCCTGTTTCAGACATGGGAAAACCCATGACCGGTCTGTTTATTTTCTATATGTAAATACTCTGAATGAGGTAAAAAAAACTCCCTGAGGAATAACTGATCAAAATCCACACAGATGGCCGTAACACCCAGACGTATCTTCTCTATGTAGATTTCACCTGTTTTTACCCTAGTTCTTTGTACACTCAGATTTGTTCTACAGGTTCGCCAGTGTTATTGGATGACAGCAGATATATGCATTTCCTGTGATACTAATTAGGACTGACCTTTGGTCAACTGGTGCCCTAGGCAAAATATCTCCACAATGTCCCCCAACACCAGTGTGTGCCCCATCCTGGTCTACCTACACCATCCAGATTACTGGAAAAGCGCCCCTACTACAGCAATGCCCTAGGTGGCTGTCTAGTTGGCCTATGCCTAAGGCTGGCTATGATACTAATCCATAGTTTTCTATTTTGACTATTTTGACCTGGTTAGTATTGGTTTCCAATTATTTGTGTCTGCTGTTTTTTATCCTTTGGAGCTACTTCCTGCCATATCCCATTTAGTGGTCTTTGTGAAGGAGAAAGACAAGTAAAGTCCTAGAACTAATCAACAATCCAAATTCACTTTCATACACATTTAGGAAAAAAAATTTTAATAAATTTTTAATAATAATTTTAATATTATTTCTAAATCATCTTTTAATACCATCATAGTTACAACAATTATGTTATTTATGTATATAGCATTTTAAGGTACAATTTTTAATACATTTTTGTCATTTTTGCCATTTGCTGTTTGACCACCAGATGGGAGTATTAGTAGATTTTTCTGTGATAGATTGATAGCATACACATTTTATACATATATACCTTTTTTTCTCGTTTAATTTTTTATGAGTTAATTTTTATGAGCTTCATTTTTCCATTTCATCCTTTTGTTTTATGACAACTACCCCAATGAGTAAATTAAATATACATATGGTTTTATGTATTTTATGTATTTATATTGAGTTACACATTTTTGATCAACAGGCATTATTTATTCATGAGATGTTGAGCTATTGGTTTATTTGAATTGTTTAATTCATTATAAATACATGCGCTTTTTTATGCTTGGGTTTCTGTCTGAAGAAGTCTGTTGTATCGACGAAAAACGCTGTGTGACTTTTTTTAGCGTTTCAAGGAGTTTTGTTATTTACAATATATTTGGTCATCTTATCTCAGCTGCCTGGTGCTTGACTCTTCCTCTACTCAGTGCTTTTGGATTGTTTATTAGTTGGCGTTTTTGCACTGATCTTCCATTTCTTTTGGTTCCTAGAACTAATCACCTGATCCATTTAAGATCAGCCCCGAAAGATCCAGTACCTCCATCTGCAAATCCATAAACTTAATCTTAATCTTAATCTATTTAAGTCCATCTATGAAAGATCCAGTATTGCCATATGATCTTAGTTTCATGGTAGGGAAGAATATTTCCCAATTTTTTATGTAGGTGGCCCACAGCCTAAAGTGTGTTATCATCTATCAGACATATTTCATAGCCAAAAATCTACACATAGTTCAATAAAATTATCAGTTGATAAGGCTTAAGAAAGGGGGAAGAAAGAATGTGTTGATGGAGTTATTTGATAATGGGAAATTCTATTGCATATGGGTTTAGACGGAGGGAAAGGGGTGAGAGAGAGAGAGGACTTTAGTTTTGGGTGGAGACTATGTAAGATGTTATACTGAGTAGAGCAGAGCATGCTTTGTTTGACGTGGACAGATTATGCATGTGGAGACAAATTATCTGGCTACTGATACATATGAAGCATTGCAAAGAGCAATAGAATTAAGACAATTTTAGATGAAAGTAGGCATGTTTGCCATCTTTGAAAAGTCATTGAAGGAAAGAGAGCACTTCAGAACTCAATGAATGGCTGGTAAACGGGTGTTATGAGAAGAATTATGGAATAGTAAGTGAATGAAGCTGTATATGGGGAAATCAAAGATGTAGTGGGGTAACATGGTAGCTCAATGGTAATATCTCTGCCTCACATCTTCAGGGTTCAGTCCTGATCTCTGTTCAGTATCTGCATGGAGTTTGTATGTTTAAAAATGTGATAGGACAACGTAAATGTTGTTTGCCTATGTATCAGTTCAAATCTCAGTGTAACCTGTTTTAGGGTTGGGGGTTGGCATAATGGTTAAGGTGTTTACCTCATAGACAAAAGGTATAGGGTTTGATTCTCACCTTTGAAAGGGAAATTAGGTAGGATTAAAAGATCCCACAAGGGTAGCTAACCTGCTTGCATTCATATCTAGTTGACAACGAAGTATGGAAAGCAGGATTAATAAAAAGGCCAGTTTAAACTGAAGGATGAGGATAATAGTTTGAATATCATCAGTACTACGAAAAATAGCAGAAAGAACATGGAGTAGGACGTGAATAATAAGTATACATGAAGTATTGTGAAGGATAGCAGAAAGTGTTCAGTAGAGGGTAATGTTTTGCAGTATCAGTTGCCTAGACAAATAATGAGTCAATTGCATATATGCTGCACTTGTATATGTAGTATGTACACTATAGAAAGAACAAGAGCATGGTCAACAGTGATACAGGATGTATAGAAAGGACAAGAAGAGTCAAGGTTGTGGAGTGAAGATGCATATTTTGAAGTAAGTATAATGTACTTCGGCAGAGACTTGTGATTAATATGATGATAATGAGTGGAATATTAACATATTGGTGCTGACATTGAAAAGCTGTCATAAACTGCTACAGTGTATAGACCTCCCAGTGTAGGAAAAGATGATGATGATAATGACAACAAGATCATGTGCAGAATCAGTGGATGAACAAAATGGAAGAGAAATGCCATCATACAGATCTGAATCTTCCAACAATAAATGCAGAAGTGCCCATGTCATGGGTTAAGAAGGAGAGGGAGGTAGTAAAAGGTCTGCTGGAAGCTGAGCCTGGAATATCACTGACCTGCTCATAACTAATGCAGAGGAGGTGAGAGCAGCTGAGGTGAAAGAAAGGGGAACCTTTCAAAAATTGTCATGGCACACTGCTGTTCCTGAATTATTGTTGGGATATGCCATAGGAACACGTATATCAACTTTCTGGTGCCTAAACTTCATTTGTTTGGGAAACAGAATAAGTAATCGTGTCAGATGGCTTGCTGCTTGAGACGTATTTTTCTTGAATTTTGCTCATTTTTTTTAACCCGGGGATACTTGTATGTTTCAAGTGAAAGCTATTAGCTGAAAGCCATTGTAGTAAACTTAAACAAAAAACTCTCCATAGGGGTTTAGGATTTTTGCTTGGAAGTGTGTGCTTAGGTATTTTTATACACCAAGTGAACTTAAAGAAGTTTTTCTCTGGTAGATACCAAATGTTGGATGGATGATGGGGAAGAAAGAGGTAACTGAGAACATGTTTTCTGGGAGTGTAATGAGTTGGCAGATTTTAAAAATTGCATACAGAGTATTCTGCAATAAATATTGGTGGAACAAATGGCTACAATGAAGGAAATGGTTCTTTTGAGGTGGGACGCAGGATATGAATTGCCTAAATCAGTAATACTGTAAAAAGGTTTAATTCTGTTGGCTGCCAAAAAAAGCAAGTACTCGAACCTCTTCCATATAATACACTACCTACTCACTCTTTCTACTACGACTCGACTACAAGCCTATTCCTTCTGAATAACTTCCCACTATGTGTCCATCTAGCTTTCTCATACTACCTTTCTCATTTTTCTTCTCACTTTTCTTTTCCCTAGTATACCTCACTGCACTCAACCCTATTTCCTTGCCCCCAAACACACAACAACCATATCTAACCTTTCTGAAAGTTACTCATACATATCTCCTAGCCTCTATCAAATAAAAGCCATTATCCTATACAAAATATAAATATTCACACAAAAATAATAGCCATTTCACTATGCCACACTCTCCCAAATACCCTCAGTGACCACCTCCCAGCCTTTATTCACCGAACTGCTCCTCCTTTCAAAAGCCACATCAGTGTAAATAAATAAGGAACCTGACAAAATTAAACCCGTTGATCTTCATAGAGACTCTAAAAAAGATTAACTAGTACATGCTAAAAACTCTCCCTATAGATGATGCAGTTGACTACTTCAACTCAGTATTTCTACATACACTAAATAGCCTTGCTCCTCTTCGTCTAAAGTGGATCAAAAGCAAATCATGGCCCATAGCTGACTAAGACCACCAAAGAGCTTATGAAAGCCAGAGACAAAATTTGGTAACAATGACTAGCAAATAAAAACCTTCCAGACCTGTTGAAATTTAAACTTCAAAGCCAAGTAAAAAGACTAGCTAACAAAGACAAAAAAGACCATTATTTAAAACTTCATGCTGACCATAGGTTAAACCCCCCAAAAAATCTGAAATTCCATTTACATCACTACAAAATCCAGGCACAAAGAGCAACCCATGTCCACATCCTGACAAAACATCTGAAGAAGTAGCCACTCTCTATACTATAGCACACATTACTTCTACTTTTCCCCAAGCCCTTAACAACACAAACCCTGCAACTCCTTCAAAACTGTCTTCTTACTTCTCTTTTATTACATCCTTTCATTCTTCTCACAGATCACTACTCATTCTATACCCATGTTCTCTTTTAAACCCATTCGAACTGCCACAATAAAACAATTACTTCTCAAGCTCAAACCTTGCTCTAATGCTCCTGACAACCTACCTACCCAATTCTTAGTCAAAGCTATTGCCTACCATATTGCCGTATGTCTAAATAGATCCATCCAAGAATCTTATGCCCCTAAAATCTGGTAAAAACATGTATTCTTTCTCTTCGTAAAGGTAGCTATAATACCGATATCTCAAACTTCAGACCAATAGCCATTCTCTGTCTTATCTCAAAGATCTTGGAAAACTGTATACATATTCAAATTCTAAACTTTCTACAAAACTACTTCACAACCAAATCCTATGTCCCACACAATCTAAATTTAGGCCAGGCCAATAGTTCTAAAACTGCCTTCATATCTTTTATGGGCAGAATTAATATAGCCCAAGACACCTGTAAAATCGTCTCCTCCATATTCCTAGACCTCTCAAAAGCATTTGATACTGTCTTCTACCCTTTACTTCTAACCCAACTTTCTGTAAGACCAGCTATCCCCCCTCCACTGTCAACTGGTTCTCAAGCTATTTAGCAGACAGACAACAGGCTGTTAAATGGCAAGATTCCCTGTCTGCATATCTTAACACCTCTACTGGAGTTCCCAAGGCTCCATAGTAGGACCCCTCCTATTCAGCATTTTCATTAATAGCTTTCATTCTTCACTATGTCAGTGATCACATATTCAATATGCAGACGACTCAACTATTATATGCTTCTCTGATTCCATAACTGATCTACAACAAAAAACTCAATTGGCCTTTGCCTTTATCGAGACCTGGATGTATAACAGTCACCTATCCATTAACCTAAACAAAACCAAGCTCATGCTATTCACCCCTAAGAAGACAACCCCCCTTAAACAAAGCCCAATTCACTACACTTTCTCAAAGTAACACAGCAGTCAAGGTTGTTACCCACACAAAACTATTAGGAGTAATTATAGACAAACACCTGAAATTTGACTTACACATACATCATAACTTCAGCAAAACTCGCCAAAAGCTAGGAATCCTCTGTAGGCATAAACACTTCCTTAGCCCCTCCTCAAAACAAGTCCTAGCTTCCACTTGCATATTATCCTTTCCCGTATATTGTGCTCCTCTACTTACTAATCTCCAGTCCTCCCTAAAAGCTAAACTTGAGATTTTTTATAACAAAATCACCAAATTTGCTACGAACACTAAACACTTGACCCATCACTGTACTGCTCTTCACTTTCTGAACTGGCTAGAACTACCTCACTAACTCTCCTACCTGCAACTAACAACTACACACAAAATAATCTTTAATCTATTAGACTGTCCTGCTCTTGGGTTGATATTTAGTTTCTACCAGATCCAACAATTACCACCTTTTGCTGGTACAGCAATTGAACCTGCCAGCCAGCCAGCTTATGTACTCTTGTAGCCAGAACTTGGAATGCCCTACCATTAACTATTAGAACTACTCAAAATCCTGCCAGTTTCAAAACTTCTGTAAGAGACTACCTATCTTCTACCTGCAATTGCACATGTACCTTGTCTCCTGCTCTCAAAACTGTTTCTGCTTAATGCTGATATTGATGTTTAATATGTACTGTGTATTGATGCCAGGTGAAAGCCTTGCTATTTCTACTGCCAGAAGCATCTATGTAGTGTCAATTTCTTTGCATTTGTTGCTGTATACTTTTGTCAGTTTGTTATTATACCAGTAATACAGACAATTGTTAAATATGTTATCTTTGTTGTATTTGTTGTGTCTTTCGGCTTTTCCCGATTAGGGGTCGCCACAGTGGAACTCCGGTCTGTTAATGATTGGCAGTGGATTTTTACGTGCTGAGTTGCCAGCCCTGATGCACAACCTTCAACGAAGGTACGCCCATTCATGCATGTCTGCACACAGAAGATGTTCTAGCTGAGAATCGAACAGGACAACGTCTTACTGTGAGGCGGCAACGCTACCGCAGCACCACCGCCACAGTCTGTAGTCATAAAATGTACTCATTTTACAGGTTTACACCTCTATTTTCTTGTTATTTGTGGAGCTCTTCTCCCCAGCCCTCCACTAAAAATGGGCTCATAATGGCCCAGTGGACTACCCCAGTAAACAAATGCAAATAAAATAAAGTAAAATAAATAATTAAATAAAATGGAAATTAAAATCTAGTATTGAATATTTTAAGAGAGATAAAAGAACTGGAAGGAGGATCTTCAGAAAAGGGAAGGAGCAAATTACAAAGAAATTAATGGAATTTGTGGAAAAAGTACATGGGTTCATAGATGTTTACTAGGCTAATGATCACAAGGGCCTTTTTAAGCCTAGCCATGCATCCCAAATCTCTGACAAATTCTGATACCTTTGATAAGTGTAAGCAGGGGCTTGGGAGATGAACCATTTACAAGCTGCCTGTGCCTGTTTAGAGACATAGGTACTAAACCAGGGATGAATTTCCAGCTTCCTATCCAATTTTCCAAGTTGCACTTGAATTGGGTTAGAGAGGAACTCTGCTTCACATGGATAGGAAGCCTGTTCCACAAAAGGGGTAGTCTCTGTGATACATAGCTGTCCCTCCATCATGTCCTGTTTATATCACAGATAAGATGTAAGTCTTTAGAACAGGTAATTCTGGTACTGTTTGTTTTGCAGATATGCAGGAGGTCCATCAGGGTGGAGTCTGACAATGCCTTGTATAACAGGCATAGATCTTCCTTCAAAAACCTGTAGGAGATAGAATACAGGGACAGGGCTTTGAGGTCATCTGCACAGGACATGTTACTGATGCCCTGTATTTTTTTAGTGAAGAACCTCTGTGGATGTTCCAAATGTTGGATATGCCTGGTTAGATACATACTAGAGGAGGCATTGTACTCAATGATAGGTCTGATGAATGCTGAATACAGTGGAACAATGACCTCCTTTGACCTAGATGCCATACCTTTGTTTATATGTTGCACAACATAGAATGATTTCCTCACTACTGTAGGCACATAATGGTCAAAGGGTAGATTACTGTCTGTGTGTATCCTCATGTTCCAGACTACTGGGGTGACACTCAGGGTTGGATGACTTCCCAAAAGATGCTGTTATGCATTTCTTGGTCTTTAGTTTTAGTCCATGGCTCTGAAACAAGTTATTTGTCTTTGTCAGCCCTTTCTGGGGAACATTTTTGATAGTGCAGATTCTATGACTGCTTCTAATTTGTAATCGTCTGCAAATTTAGTCAGCCAGAGGCCTTTGACATTGGCCTTGACTTCAGAGAAGTAAATACCAAAAAGGAGAGGCCCCAGGACTGATCCCTGGGGGACTCCGCTTGATACTGGCGGCTTTGTAGAAGTGGACTTTCCAGTTCTAATTTCCTGAGTCCTCTCTGTGAGCTAGCTGGCTATCCATCAGGTAAGATAAGGGTTTATACCTAACCTGTTGAGTTTAACAATGCCTGAGTGGAATATTGTGTCAAATGCCTTGGGCAGGTCAAGGTAGACAGTGTGAACTGTTTTGCCATCATCCATTGCTTTGGTGATCTTCTCAGAGAAGCCCATCAGGTTGAGTAGGCATGACTAGCTCTTGATGAAACCAAATTGGATTGAGTCCGGTGTTTGGAGGTTTCCTGTGTCAGTATTAATCATTTTCATGCAGAACAATGTACAGGAGGAGTAGTAAGCTTTAACGGAGGGCAGGAAAACAGACAATGTATAATGTGTGTAAATGGAAAAAATGTTAATATTATTTTTGTTTTCTATTAATGTATGTGTGGTTATATCTTAATGATAAGTTAATAAAGGTGTTTAAAAAATTGCCTTTGGCTAAGAGATGTGACAGTGCCACTTGCAGCTATAGCCTGAGATATGGTGTAAGGACACGTGATACTTAAACCTCTGGCATGTCAGTATTTCAAATGGCTGGATATTATATATGCATGGCACAGGCCACATATCCCCACTTTGTACATGTCCCAAAGTCATACTTTTGATTATTCCCACTGAACAATGCCGTATGTGTTATAGAGACAGAGCTCTTCATTTTGCTAAATCTGAGGATTCCCAATTCCTCTCATCCAAATTCTACATAAAGATGATTTTTGTCAGGATATTTTATAACAATTAGATGTCATAATTAAATATGAGAGTAGAATGCAGTACATTTCAGGCTTATTTCTTGAAACACCAGCTTGTTTGCTTATGCTGCACTTGCTTGTTACAAATTTTCATGAGGAAGAATAGCTACTGAATGTGAATATCAGTATATGTAGACATTAGCGTAAATATGTAAAAAATGTTAACTATTGACCTTAATCATCACCAGTTTGCAACTATATCTTTAATCATCACTGTGAAACTTAGATTATTAAAGTTTATATGCTAAATGTGAAGTTGAAGCATTGATAATTAGCTCTTCATTCTGAATTCTGCTGGTGGATGTCTGTATAAGCACCTAAATGTTATGGTCTGTCACAAGAATATTTTCCTAAGCTTTACTGATGTATTTTTTTTCCTTCAAAACATTAGGGGATTGAGTACTGTTTTGTCTACTTGGTGTTCCCAAACAACTTTGCTTTGTACCCTTTTCCCCACTGCTTACTCCTTTAGAAACTTTCCAGTGCATCAGTAATCCAGATGATGGTGTGTTCAGTCTGTCTGTTCTTTTACAGAAGTACAGTTTTAGGATTAAAGGACAGCTGTTCCTGTGTGTAGTTAATCTCATCTCATAGTCATTTTTTCCTTTATGTAAAATCACCCAAGTTCAGTTTAGTGCCCAGAAACCTTCCAGGACTTTTGAGTTTCTCGTTCTCATTTTTCTTCATTGAAGAATTACAAAAGCCCCACCGTCTTTTGTATTTCTAAGATCTCTCATTGTTTATGAAAGAAACTTATTGCAGACTTTATAACATAGGAATGACTGAAATATTTGTGCAATTTTTAAGTTACTTCCCACAGTTTTATACTTTCATAGGTGTTTAATAGGCTAACTACCACTAGGGCCCATATAAACCTCGACATGCAACCCAAATGTGACCCATACGTTTGATTTATATAGGGAGTGAGAGTCCATCTGAGATAATAGGTGCCAGACCAGGAATGAATTTCTGATTACTCATCCATTGGTCCCTATTGCACTTATATAGGGTTAGGGAAGAACTCTACTTCACATGGATGGGGAGCATGTTTCAGATAATGGAAATTCTCTGAGAAACATATCAGTCCAACATGTCCTGTTTGTCTCAAGCAAAATTTAGGTTTTTTGATCTAATCGTTCTAATACTGTTTGTTTTGTGGATGTGCAAAAAGTTCATCAAAACAAGGTTCAGAGATGCCTTGAATGCCAAGCAAAGATCACCTCTCAGCAGTCTGTATGATACAGAGTAAAGAGACTGGACTTTGAAGCGATCAGCTTAGGATGTTTTGTTTACTTCTTATATTCTTTTTGTAAGAAAACTTTGGGGGTGTTGCAGTTGCAGCAAGGTTCTAGTCAGGTACATACCAAAGGGTTATTATACTCTATGATGGGTCTGCTGATGGCCGAGTGCAGTGGAACAATGACCTGTCTGGACCTAGATGCTATGCTTTTACTTATAAGTTGAGCAGCATAGAAGAATTTTATTACTACCTTGGACACGTGTTGATTGAAGGCTAGATTACTATCTATATGAGTTCCCAGATCCCTGACTAATCTATCAACGTGTAAGAATGTTTATTGATGACGTAGTTACCCGGAGTGACTTGCCTCCCAAAAGGTACAATATAATGCATTTCTTGGCATTGAGTTTTAAGGCATGATTTGGCACCAGCATTTGTCTGTGCTGGATCTTCCTGAATGATGCTGTTGTCTTGGGAAGATTCAATGACTGCTCCCAGTTTAGAATCATCTGCAAACTTGGTCAGCCAGACCAAACACACTTGTTGTCAACAAGATATTATTTCCAGCAAAAATCCACCGATCCATAAGCACTTTTGTTCTTTTATTAATAACAAATTTTCTCAGAATCAGAAAATTTGTAAAAATGAAACAGACCTATTTTTTTAAATCCCTCAGAAAGTCACTTGTTCTAAAACCACCGTTCAGTTTACTTTAGTGCCTAAAAACCCTCCAGTACTTTTTGAGTTTCTTCATTTCCATTTTTCATCTTTCAAGGATTGCAGAAGTCCCACCATCTTTTATCTTACTCAGATTTCTAGTTGTTTCTGAAAAGGTTTGTTACAGCCTTTATAACACAGGAGTGACTGTAGTCTTTGTGTAGGTTTTGCTATGTTACCTTCCATGATTTTGCACCTTGAAAGTATGCGTCAATGAAATCAGGGAATTGTTAAAAAGCATACATGCAGTTCTTGTTAAATTCATTTCCACAAGAGTTATTTATTGGAGGAGGCTTTGAAGATTAACAAAGCTTAGCAAACCAGACAGCCACGTATTAATTTACAACTTCTTAACAGTAAAACATTTTTAAGGAGATAGTATCATTTAAGCTTGAATGGAAATTACCCCCTCAATGGAGCTGCCAAAAAAAGTTCTCATAATTCTTAATAAATATTAAAATCTCCTCCATGCTCATCTAAAACAACTTAATCCACTACTTGGAAAATTAATTTTTTGAAATCACTACATTTTTGACTGTGCTTAGCAAGGGCATTTGTCATGTCCATTCTTTTAATAGCATAATTGTGTGCATTGTATGTTCTTTAAACAGAAGATGCTAAATAAATTATTCCTTTAGACTGACAATTACAATGATGTTTAGAAGCAAAAAATATTTCACTGTTCACCACTGTAAAAACAGGGAATCATTAATTTATCTACGCTGACCACAATGTCCACAAGGGGAAGTACCTTTTTGTAAACTTTTACTTAACAATTTACTCTCCTTCTTCTGCTCCAACAAGACTTTTAAAGTAATACCGCTTTTATAAACAGTCCTAGGCTTCTCCCCTAGCAACTTAGTCAGAACATTATTACATAAAATCACTTTCCAATTTCTAAAAATAATTTTAGAAATATTTACTATCAGAGAATAGGTAAAAAAAATGAAGCATTATATTTGCTACTAAATAGCTTACCTTTACCACCTATGTTATTATTAATTGCTGTATGAATGATTTAATAAAACAGAAATAAATTTAGCTTCTTTCTGAATTTTAAAATTTAATTTCTAACAGATTATATTAATGTGGTAGGGTACTACCTACAAATAATAAATCTACTAAGTTTTCACAATCAGCTCTAAAAAGAGAATCTTCAGAAGTCAAACTAGCTATTCGGACAAACTGTCCCTTATCAACATTCTTTTAACATTACAAAAATGTAAATACCTATTAACAAAAGTTATTTGCACAAGAGTTAGTTACTTTAGGAGGTGACAGAATGATGCTAAACATTCAGAGTAATACTGAGGTATTAACTTTGTAGATAAGATCAGGATGAAATCATCTGTTTTTCTTGCATTTGGGTAGAGTTTTTTTTTAAGGCTCAACAAAGTAATTTATTCAGTACTGAAGGATTCTGAAAACTACCGAATTGATAAACATACTATAAAATTTAAATCTATTTTTCCACTGTATTAAAGCACTCAAAGTTACAAGCAAATAAAAACAAAGGAACATAGACTGTTCAAAATCCTAACCAAAATTTGGGAGCAGTTTGTTTCAAGAGTTAACTCACTGAAAGACCATTTTATCAAGTCCTCTCCCCTTCTCGGAAGTGGTGTGACCCTGGAGTTGGTCCTCTCCCCTTCTCGGAAGTGGTGTGACCCTGGAGTTGGTCCTCTCCCCTTCTCGGAAGTGGTGTGACCCTGGAGTTGATATTTGTAAGTAAGGAGGGTGTGGGTGTTTGCAGTCTCTCCTCCCAGAAAGCTGAGGGATATATCACTTTGTAGGAATCAAACTCAAATAAACAGTCTTGCTGAGTTGGCTTCTGATTAAGTTGAACAAATCTGCCACAGATATGTAGGGGGGTATTTGTAGTCCCTCAGTTCATGTATGCTCAAAGGCCGTCAGTGAATAGTGGTGCTGCACCAGTGTGTAAATGTGCTGAGTGCCACTGAATAGTGCTGTTAACAGGAAAGTAAAGTGCTAAGCAGAAACACCAATATTTTCACCTGTCTGAAACATTGTGAATTGTATTAAAGTAGTGTGACAATGTGTGAAGGAAACCACATGAGTGTAAAGCGTTGATTTCTTTCTTCAATTTTCATTCTCTGTAAATTAAGCGCAGGTCTGTGGAAACCTGTATGTACCACTAGCAATTACTTGAGGAAAGCAGTGGAGGTTTGTTTAATAACAGGATAGCAGCACTGACATGGACTGCTACCTTTTCTTTTCAGTGGCATTGCTTTATTATTAATTAAATGGAAACATTTCTATAGTATAATACCTGTACACTTTGTTGCTTTCCTTATTTTGTGTTGGAGCATTTCTACATATTCTACATGTGTATATGCTTTACCTTTTTTTAATTGCACTATTTAAGGTACTATGAGATGAATGTTTTAAATGTATGTTGTGTTTTCATCCTGCTGTAATTGTTAAGGAAATCAAAAAGCGTTTAGTAGTACCATTACTTAATTGTGTTCCTTTTTATTTTGTCACATTTCACATTAAGTATAGGTAGATTTTCGAAAATGTTGTAATGGTAGTAATGCTGTAGTGATACAATGACAGAATAAGTTCAAATGACTGCTAATATCCTACAGAGATATGATACAGCACTTGTTGATGTGACTAAGTCATGCTACTGCCGCATGCACATTCCCAGGCTGTGTGCCCATAACCACAGCTCTCCCTCACATAACAAAAGTAATTTTATGCCTACAGGAAACAATGCATACTCATGCTGTGATGCAATTCATACAGACAGTTCAGTTGAGCTTCATTTGTGTAATAAATTTCTAAATGAGCGCCATTTTATGCCAGTAGACTTAAATCTGCCATTTTCAGCTGTTCTTAACTGAAGTCATCATTGATAGTCATTGTAAAACATGAACAAACTGAAAGGAATTAGTAACAGAGTGAATAAGCAGAGATTACTAGGGTAACACTAGTTTGCAAAAATAAGGAAGATTTACTGACCAGAAGCATTTGTTTACCAGTAAGACATAAAAGATAAGAGTATTTTACAGCCTTATGTAGAGCACGACTGGGAATGTGTAAGGTGCCATTTGTACTGGTGTCTGAATGTGTTCAGTTGCTGTCTGGCCTTAAATGACATTGGTAATGCTGTACCTAAAAATACGCAGAAGCACTGCATAACAGTACAGTAGTTATACACATAACACTTCACAGTGAAGGACTGGTTGGAGTAACTTAGAGAAGACAGTTAATACCTCAGTTAATGCACTTAAGTCATTTGTATTAGTAAATTATTAGTTGGAGGGTAATTTAATTGTGGGACAAAATATGAGCTTTCAGGTTCCAACATACTGCAGCAGCAAGGATCAAGACAGTGAAGAAACAGCTTTAGTTCAAAGGAGAACCATGTCTTCATGGAGGCTCTGAGGACATACGGGATATATCTGTTTGGCAACTGTGGGCAAAGCAGGCAAAAAACGTTAAGGCATGGAATCAAGTAATGGCTTATATAAATGCAGCAGGGTAAAGGAACTGCACATTGTCACAGTGTAGGAAAAGAGCTAATGACCTAGTGTGACATGCAAGGACCCAAGTTAGGCAGAATGCAGTTCCCCATGCAGCACTGGTGGGGGGACCCTTACACACTCCAACCATTAATACATGATGAAGAAAACCTTCTGTCCATAAGGGGTGATGGCTTTGATGCCACAGGAGTCATTAGAGGTGGTGAGGACTCCAGCAATTTCAGACCACTGCAGCAGCCACAGTCATGCAATGTGGAAGGTTAGTGCATATCTAATGGCAGTACTTTATGCTGACATATACTGCTCTGGATATTTGTGTACATAAAACCCATGAAATTTTCCATCAGCAAGTGTCCCATCCACATCAGCTCTACAAGAAAGTACCCATTGTCTGTATGATAAGTGTAGTACTCATCTGCTTATAGATAAATCATTGTTATTGTCAAAGTTATTAATAGCCATGCCAAAACTTATTCCTTTATAGGGCCAGCATCAGAACCAAACACTTATGATGTGGCAGCACAGGAGGCTGATGTTAACAGCAGAATGGCTGCCGATGATGATGCCATAACTCTCATAATCAAGACACAGCATGAAGAAAGTAGCACCCATACTCAAAGTGTACTGGAAGGACCCTCAGTCCCACAATAGGCTTCATAGGCAGTGACACAATGACTCGTACACTCATCAAAATGAGGACATAACATTTCACCTAGGTAGATCATCACCTATGTCTTGCAAGCAGCGCAGACACCTAGAGGAGGATACTATCATTTCAGAGTTAGCAGCATCCACTATCATGGTTGAACAAAAGAGGTGTAGGGCAAAGACATATTTCATAGTTACCTCCTGAGACAGGTAAGGCTTTGTCTGTCCAGCAGCAGCAGATGTGCTGTGACTTAGATCAGGTACAGGCCACAGCCAGGTGCAGTCAGTTATAGATGGTTAGAGTATTTCAGGGTGTACTTGAGAAATTTCATCAGTACATGAGAGTGGTGGAGGCAAGAGACAATGCCATGAGGATTCTCATGCGCAGTATGGTGGCACACACAGCAAACATGTCTGGCAGCACACATGTACACACTAGTAAAGACTTACCAGACTCTCATTGGAAACATAGCTAGACATGGAGTGGTGACTGCACACGTGGAAAATGATTAGGTTACACTCGTCATGATTCTCAAGAAAGTGCTACAAGGAGTATGTGAGAAGTAACTCAAAAGAAAGCAAGCCAGCCTTCTCAGTCATGTAAAACACATAGTGGAATCTCTCAGTCGAGGTATCATTCCACAACACTATCAGGTCAGTGTGTATAGTTTCCCCTGCATCCAGTAGATCATGCTAGGACTGCAACTCAGCATCAAGTTCACATGCCAGCACTTGCTCAGGATCACTGTGACCATCACTAACACTAGCTTAGGGGAAATTGTATATGACACTTTAGATCTATAATCATCAGTGCAGACCACAAAAAAAGTTAAAGTTGAAAGTCACAAAACCTTCAATTTTCAGGCATGGATATTAGTGTATAACTGTTCACACCATCTAGAAAAAATTGATGATATTCTGCAAAAGTAAGGGAAAAATTAGGACAGGTTTATCTGATCATGCAAAGTATAACTTAAAATAGTATTGTGTGCTTAATATGGGGGGAAATTCAGGATTAACCTAATGCATATTGTGATGTCCCCCTCTGGGCCAGTAATCAAGGAGCCTGAATCCTCAACACTGACACTGATGAGGGGCGTTCACTTGGAACAAAAATAGATACGCACTGTAGTTCCAGTTACAGCTCTCTGCATCAAGCTCAATTTCCTTAAAGAGCACACAGGGAACACACTCAGTCCTGAGGGTGGCTTTTCCTCTCTGTCTCTCCAGGCCCCCAATAAGACTCCTCACTGGCACAGCTATAGAGTTACGTCCTCAGTCTAGTGTCCAGGCCAAGGCCTTCACCACTCTTTCTGTGAAACCAGTGCTGTGTGTCCCTGGTCATAGCAGCTGACACACACACACACTCTTTGAGATTCGATTTTCACACACGCGCGCACACACACACACACACACACACACACACACACACACACACACACACACACACACACCTGGGAAAGGCTAGCACAGATTTACTAACTATGCCCATATCCCCAGACTATAAGGTATTTACTGCCACCAGACATGCCAAAGCCAACTTCTGTAAGGCTCTTACAAGGTTAGCCAATTATACTGAGTGAAATTAATGTTAATACAAATGGTAGTGTTTAACCAATGCAGCAAGGCTGTCAGGAGTGGCCACAGTGTCACCAAATGTATGTACTCTCAAAGGTTAAAATATTCTCTAAAGGACCAGCCACAGTGAGAAGTTTAAATATATTTAATAATAAAAGAACATGAAAATATTAAATATCTAATTACAATAAACACTGGAATTTCAATCACATGAAATATTAAAATAACACAGATGAATAGAATCACACAGATACAGAGGAACAGTACTTAACTAATCTCACTCTACTTTCCTGACTAATCTGTAGAATTACTATTCCCTAGTTACTTACTAAAGCAAGGCAAGATGAAGTAGTTGAGTGATCCCTCAATGTCAGGTTACAAAAACAGACTGCTCTGAGACTTCAGTCTCATCTAGTTTTAAAACATCATTTTAGTCCTGGATTACAGAATGACATCACACACATCTGGACATCTGACTTCTGGTTCCCATACAACCCCCTTTACTAGCAACTGAACCAGACTCTAGCACATATGTGTCAATAATACACACAAACAGAGCTTTACTAAGATCTGTTGCAGCATCTGGAAGTCATAAACAATGTCAAACTTCCAACCTCCAGTGTAGAAATTAGTTCACTGTTAAGGACAATACAGAAGGCTTCCTAGTACAGAGTTACTGTAATCAGTCCTGTCCAGACAACTGTCATATAATAAACATTCCTAGTCCACCCCTGCAATGCATGATCATTAATTCTGCATAAGTATATATGAGCAGCATATTTAAACATCTACTTAGCATGTCATCTTCATCATTAGTCTGTGCCTTTTACCATTAACAGTACAGTGTACATTTGGCAGTTGGGCATCGGTCTGGGGCTATCTGCCAGTAGATAAAACACAGAAAGCTATCAATTAATTATCTTAAAAAAAATAAATGAAGGAATGTCTGATGTGCAATGGCAGTAGACCATGCACCACAAATCACAGCCCACAGTGCATCATTGTAATCTATGTGATTTTTTTTTTTTATTAACTTTATCTCTACCTGAATGTCATGACTCATAGTTGTGGACTAAACGCACCTCTTCGCTCAGCTATGTACTGTGCATGAGCCTGCATCATGGGGTCCTATGCTACTGCCATCAACTGATCACCATCACTGTCGTCATCATTACTGGTGGAAAGAACTATAGTAGGAGCTGTACTACCATCATGGGGTAGGTGGTAAGCATCTTGCAAGTAGCAAACAGATATTACTGTATGGCATCTTCAGACTCATCCAGGTAGTGGAAATGGCCTTTCAGCAGAACAAACACTCACATACTAACAATCCATGTCTGGGACAGGGTGATGTTGAAGTGCTGTCCACAGCAGCTCCCCTAAGGTTACGGACTGGTGTCATTAGCCAGTGTTCACATGGATATTCGACATCACATTTGTGTGGCATTTAACCCCAGGGCCTTAGCAGAGCACCAGAACAAGTTACTGCTAAAGAGTTTGGTGCAAGTGGGGGTCCTTTCATTTTCCCCTCGAAGGCTTCCTCTTCCGACCTGAAGAAGAAGATCCCTTCTTCTCACCCAGTTCCCACTAAGAAACTGCAGCTGTCAGATCCCAGGTCCCCGGATCCGTCGTGGATCCAAAGTCTTCTGAACTGAAAGCTGTGATAGCCGTGGAGGTTTTGGTTGGATTCAGGTCCTCTCCAGATCAGAGGCCCTCAGATCCAACCAAGATGCGGCCAGACTCTGATCTGACCATTTTGTTGGATCTTTCCACTGAGCTAATTAAGCTTTTGGATCCGACAGGTTCATCGGATCCCATCATAATCTTAGAAAAGCCTGCAGTCTTTTCCACCTCCAAGCAGAGATCACTTCTGGCTCTGAGATACTGGATCCATTCTTCAGAGCCTGGCAGTAGTTCAGGGAGGTCTCTGTCCAAGTCCACCCACTCCTCTTTCTCCTCTAGCTCTTCTAGGATTTTTCTGCCCTCAGACATGGACAGGATGATGAGGAGTTTTCTCAAGACCCAGATAGAGTTGGGTCTCCTGGCTTCTTCTGCTCATCCAGTCAGGAGAAGCTCTCCCCCCACCAGCTTCTCATTCTCCTCATCCAACCCCATTGGGTTTCGATTCCAGGAACCAGGAAGTTTGTGGCCAGATTCTGATGAGGCCCAGTATTCACCTTTTCTCGTCCCCGCTGGGGTCCCTGGCTTATTCTCTTCCTCCACCCTCGGAGCGGGGTGAGCCCAGTGCTAGAGTGGTTGACACCAGCTCCATGGGGAATGGTCTGATACCATATTTGTTTTTGACTGTTCCCTCCTCTTGGCACTTCGGGTTTTGATAGCACTGGACGAGTATCATCTGGGGGTCAGGGGGCTGTTTATGGATGTGTTCTTCCTCTCTGGAAGACTTCTCCCTTAGATGTGGGGGATGGGCCCACTTCCAGCCCCTTGGCCTTCTGGGTGGTAGAGAGGACCTTCTCCAGGTCTTGAGTTTCCTCTGCTGCACCTCTGGGTCCCTCCTATCCTCTCGGTACCTCAGCTGGTGAGGCCTCACATCCTGTCCTGGGTCAGCCCTCCCGATTGAGCCTTCAGGGGGTTTCCTCCCCTCTGGGATTCTCCGTCTCTTTTGAGTCCGCCCAGAGCCCCCAGTGGAGGAGGTTCATCGTAAGTGAAAGTGCAGGAGGAGGTTGTTGGACTCCCATGTGGAGTCTCTCACCGAAGATACGGACCTCGAGGAAGGTGTTGAGTCCCCCAGATCTCCTCCTGATGGTCTCTCCTTTGGAGACATTGTGGAGCTCCTGAAACAAAAGGGCAGATGGTCTCCCCAACCCCCATCTTTGGAGGAGTCCTTATTTCTGAAGGCCTTCAGGATGGGCCTGTCTACTTCCTGGGTGTCCCCCCCTGCTGAAGAGTTAGTGGATTTGATCGCCAGTAGGGCCTGGAAGGAACCGGATATGGTGGAACCTGTTCTAAAGAGTGCCTAAAAATTCCTTAGTCCCCCTGTGAACAGTTTGTTCTGGAGCAAAGGAGTATCAGTCAATGCTATTGTGGTTGCTGCTACCATGAAGGAGGAGCTAGCAGAGCAGAGCTCTATGGTCCATCACCTGAACAGGGAGTCTTGGGCAGTAAACCATTCCAGGAAGTGGGTGTACGCCTCAGCTACCTTTGGACTGAGGGCGACTTAACTATTTGGTGCATTTTACCTGCCTCCAAATGGATTTGGTTCAAGAGCTCACTTGCAGAGTTATTGCCGGTGGAGAACCTCACCAAGTGTCTCCCAAGCCTGCCACTCTGACCTCTCTGCCGAATACCTCGATGAGGCTAGTCTCCAGTGCTATGAAGGCTGCATCTCGAGCTGCTGGCAAACACATTGCCTTGTGGCATCATGCCTGGCTATGTATGTGTAGGTTCACGGAACCCTTTAAGGCATCATTTACTAATGCCCCCTTCGATGTTTCCACTCTCTTTGCATCTTCCATAAAGCATACTTTGACCCACAGCGAGCAGGAAGGGAAGAATCTGTCTGCAGTAGGAATCACGCTTTCGGCCTCCCAGAGGTCCTTCTCTAAGACCCAATGGAAAACCCAAAGGATATGTTCCATAAGGTGCAGTCTTTCTTTCAGGATGCTCCTGATGAATCCTTTTCAAAGGGGGAGAGGTTTCAATGGACAACGACGCCGTCATGGTGATGGGGTTCCGCAAAATCAGGGCTGCAGGGATCCCTTCTCTGAGCAGCCCTACCAGCGCTCCTTAAGCGTTGCCCAACTGCTCTTCCCTGGAGGTAATCAGGGGTTGCATTTCCCTACACCCACTAGCCTGGACAAAAATAATTTCTGATCAGTGGGTGTTTAAAGACAGTTTCCAGGGATTATTTCATTCCCTTTTTGGAACCCCCTCCAGTAAGAAGTTATCTCCCTAACGTTCCACCCAGTCAGAGGAAGTTGGCTCTCAAAGAAGTTCAACAACTTATTCTAGAGAGAGCCATCCAAGAGGTCCCAGCAGGACAAAGAGTATCTGGTACTTATTCTCACTTCTTTTTAGTGACAAAAAAGACATGGGACCTGCATCTTATTTTGTATCTCAGTGAGGTCAGTCTTTCAGTCAAGAAGTTAAAGTTCCAGATGGTCACTGCTCAGTCCATTCTGCCCCTCTTATGCAAGGATAATTGGATGTGCTCAGTAGATCTCCAAGATGCCTACTATCACATCAAGATAGACAGGCTTTCCAGAAGACATCTTCACTTCTGGCTAGGGGACAGTCATTACCACTTCAGAGCCCTACCCATCGGCCTCACCACAGCTCCCCACGGGTGTTTACCAAATGCATGGCAGTGGTAGCAGCTCACTTGTATCTGTAGGAATTCCAGGTCTTTCTGTACTTACTTTTGAGGCATCAACTGACTCAGGCATTTCAGTATGTTCTTCCCCTCTTCTGTCAGCTGAGTATAACTGTCAAACTGGCAAAATCCAGTCTAATCCCCACACAGTGGTTGGCATTCATAGGAGTTCAGTTGGACTCCATGTCTGAGATTGCAACCATGCTTGTGCACAGAATTCAGTTGATACGGGAACAGGTCTCACAGATTTTGGACCTGCCTTGCCCCCTCCCCTCCCCGTTCCTTTGGTTCTTCAAGCTGTTGGTTCCATGGCCTCAGCCATTCTTCTTGTTCCTCTAGGTACCACATGGGGTGTTACAATGGACTTTAGAGGTCTAATGGTTAGCTCTTCTTCATCCCCTGTCTGTGACCATAAAACTGACGCCTGTGTGCAGATGTCACCTTCAGTGGTGGCTTCAGTCACAGGATCTCTCTATAGGCAGGCCTTTCTCTCTCCCTCTGCCCACAGCCACAGTGATCATGGACACCTCCCTCGTGGGGTGTGGGGGGGGAGACTGTCCAAGACGCGTGGTTCCCAATAGAGATCAAGTTGCATTTAAACAGTATAGAGATAAGGGCAGTTCTTCGGTCATTGCAAGCCTTCCAGGACTGCCTCCCTCTAGGGATGATTGCAATCCAGACAGACAAAAATGGCTGTCATCTGGTATATCAACAGACAAGAGGGAACACGCTCTTACCCGTAGTGCAGAGAGGCTATGAGAGTGTGGGAATGGGCTATGTCCTCTGGCTGCTTCCTTATTGCAGTGAACATACCTAGGGATTCCAGTGTGTTGGCCAACAGGCACAGCAGATCTATCTTGAGTCCTCACAAGTGGTCCCTCAATCTTTCAGTGGCGAAACAGACTTTCGACTGTTTGGGTCAGCCATACTACAACCTTTTTGTCTTTCCAATCAACCACAAATGCAGCAGGTATTTTGCCCTGATCCCCCATTAGGGGGAGTCTCCAAGGGACGCTCTAGTCCACAATTGGCCTCTGGGTCTCCTTTACGCATACCCTCCTGTTCCCTTAATACCAAAAATTCTGCAGAAAGCACAATGCATGAGGCTGTCCCTTATCCTCATTGCCCCTTTCTGGCCTTGTCAGCCGTGGTTTTCCTTCATCAGGCCTCATCTGAAGTATCTGACATGGATACTAGATCCTCATCAGGATCTGATTTCGTACCCGTCTGGGCTTCCTCTCCCAAACCTTTGGACCCTTCATTTAACCGCATGGTTTCTCCAGTTCCAGTGATAATTAAACAGTTCAGGCTTGTGTCCCCCATTAAACGCATTATCTTGGCCTCTCAAAAACCTTCTACCAGGAAAGTGTACAGCAGCAAGTAGAAAAGGTTTTCGATCTGGGTTAGGAGCAGGGAGCTGGATCCCTTTTCTGCTTTGGTTTCAGATATACTTTTGTTCTTGTCCTCCCTTTTCCAAGAGGGAGCAAGTTTTTCCATTATTAAGCTTCAGTTGGCAGTGATTTCTAATTTTCACATGAGCTCCGAGCCCACCTTTTCATCTAGGCTTTGTAAAGCATTTATGAAAGGGGTCTTTCTGCATCATCCTCCAATTAAGGACCCGTCATGTCCTTGGAACCTCATGTTGATTCTGCAATGTCTGACTAGGAGCCTGTTTGAGCCTGCCAGTTTATGTGATCTCACGTTTGTGTCTTGGAAGACAAGATTTCTGGTTGCTATCACTTCTGCTAGGAGGGTTTCAGAATTGCGAGCTCTCTCCATTACTCCTCCTTATATGACCTTTCACAAGGACAGGGTCTCTCTGAGAATGAATCCCTCCTTCTTACCCAAGGTTGCTTCCAAGTCAACCCTTAATCAGTGCATTCAGCTTCCAGTATTCTTCCCCAACTATTCCAACAGGGAGGAGTATATCCTTCATACCTTGGATGTTCACCCACAGCTTTGGTTCTACTTGCATAGGACTAAGGATTTTCGTAAGTCAGAGCAGCTTTTTGTGACCATTTCTGATAGCAGGCATGGCCGTCCAGTTTCCAAGGTCACTATTTCTAAATGGATGTCTAGCTGCATCTCTATGGTCTATAATCTGAACCACCTGGAGATTCCAGGTTGTGTTAGAGCCCATTCTACTAGATCTGTGGCGACTTCTTCAGCTTTCATAGCAAGGCTTTCTATAGATGACATCTGTGCTGCTGCCACTTGGTCAAATCCTCACACCTTTATATCCCATTATAAACTGGATTTAATTTCTAGGTGTAGGACTTCTTTTGGCTCCACAGTGCCCTGGCATGTCCTTCCTTGAGGCCTCCCAGGATGTATGGTAGCTGGGGACTCTGACCCTGTGGTGAGGAATGAAGACATGGATAACATCAGATAAAGAGTTATGTACTTACCATAACTTGGCATCTGTGTTATGTCTTCATTCATCACATTTCCCACCCGTCATCCCCCACCTGGTTTGACCTTGGAGGAAGTTGGTGTGGTTTTTTCTCTACCTTGGTAGGAGTAGCTCAGGAGTATGTTGGCAAACTTGATCTGGGGAATCAGAGAGCAGCAGGGCATTATGGGAGGGGGAAAATCCAGAGCCTTGGATCCGTCTGTTGAATATTGCCAGCTCGGCTCCGATGTCAGATCCAAGACCCTGTGGTGATGAATGAAGACATAGGATAGCACAGATGCCAAGTTATGGTAAGTAGATAACTTTTTTTTTTTTTTACAAAGTATAGCTGTAGATACTACTCTAAATAGAAAAAAATTTGCAATTACTCACAGTGTGACTATGGAGTATCTTACCATGCAGGAAGTAGCAGCAGATTGAACTTGTATGCCAGATGTGAGACTCTGGGGCAGTGACAGGATGCTGGGCCGAGACACTGGTGATGCACCCCTATGCATCAAACACTACATGGCAATTGAGGGAATGGTAGTCCTTCCTGTTTTGTCCAGATGGGACTTAATGGCAATATGTATGCAATCTGTCACACCAAGTATCCCAGGAAACATGTCATGTTGTAGAAGACATGCATGGTTAAGGCTCTGTCCTGAGGTGACATAGACATATAAATATACTGATTCATACATGCAAAGAGTATGCTGAGGAACTGCTGAAGTATCCTCAAAGTAGAAGACTGGGAAATACCCAACATGTCCCCAGTTTGTCTCTAGAAGGTCCCTGTGTCAATTAATGTGAGGGCTGTACGTGCCCTGTTATCCAGAGGTATAAAAAGACCACTCGTCATCCCACTCCTAATCTGGGCAATACAGACTCACTAAAGCCAGTATTCCATCCCTATCCACTGTAAGTTTATCAATAATTTCTTGGTCAGCAAGGTTAAAAAGACTCAGTCTTTGTCTATATGCCTTCTTAGCCAGTGTGTACAGCTGGGAGCTTGTGGCTTTGGCACAGCCAAGACAAGTAGCTGACACCAGTAAGTAGCCAAGATAACAGCTACAAGTATTTTTGCCACTTGCAAAACAGATCAAAAAGGTGGGACTTCACCTATTATCCTAGCTGAAAGCTGGCTGTGTTCTTGCTCAGCCCCAGGATAAACTATATCCCTAAATGTGGGCAAATACCTATTCATACATTGCATCTTCTTAGTTTCTATTCACTCACTTCCTTAGTTCCATCAGTTTCTCTGCCCTGGCTTTCTCTCTAAATATACATAAACATAAACCTGCTTTTCTCTCACTTCTTATTGCAATTCCTGTTTGTGCTATACTAACTTGCCTTTAATTGCCATAAATTGGCTAAAATATCTCTGTTAAATCATTGTCATATAGCTTGTATTTACTCTTAAACCATTATTTTCATTGTATGTCTAATTTGGTATAATCATTTGAAATGTACTTCTTTTTTGTATTATTTTAATGACAGTAAAATTATTATTCTTAAAATGCTTTGTAATACTTTGGAGCTTTTCTCCTTGGGCCTTCGCTGAAAATGGGCTCCTACGTACTTGGACTTTCCCAGTAATAAAATGTCAGTAAATACATATATATATATTATAAAACATTTGTGCACAGCTTCAAAATGCATTAAAAAGTGACTATGAGTTGTACAGAAGCAAGAAAGGTGCCTTATTTATATAAGATGGTTAAGAAATATTGGTCAGTCCTTATTTACATTTCATTATAGACTTATTTATATTAAGTTTTTACTCAATATAATGAAATTGTCTATGAATCACATCTGAGCTGCACTGTGGCACAGCCAGCAAAACACTAACGCTAACCCTGCACCTTACCTTAGAAAAACCCTTACTGTAATAAAACCACTATTCAGCCAAACCATGTCCTATGGTATTGCTGTCGTTTAAGAGTACCTGCAGTGCCTCCTGATGGAAAGATATTTTAAAACAGCATTTTATTTTCTTTATGTGGCAAACGGCAGAAGTTACTAGATTTGTTTAAAATGAAACATGGCAGTATGTGGATTGTGTTGTTCTAACTGCTTTTTCAAAATAGCAAGATATATTTGCCTGGAGTTTGAGTTGAAATAATTTAGAGTGTGGATGGTTAACTGAATGAGTATGGAAAACAAGTGATCTGTATAGAGTACCTAGCAAGCTAAATGGTGTAAAGGCAGCTGTTACATCAGTTAAGGAAAATGTAAGACAGTGGAGAGATGTGCATTTTTGAAAAAGTCAGATAGCCAATACCGATGAGTTAAATTCTGCTGGTATTACTACACTGCCTCTGTCCGGTTTCCATGGAAATTAAGTGCTTGATAATGACACACTTCTGGAAAGTGCATCTTTGGTTTATTTTTGTACTGCAGGCTGGTTAGCAGAATTCATATTGACAGATAAAGGATGCCGTCCCACTTATGCCAGAGTGTTTGTGCTGCTAGAGTTCAACTAATAGCCTGGGTATTTGATGGTCATTTGGTGATGTGGAGAAATAATGAGGCTTTCAGGTGCTCAATTTTTTTTTTCCAAAATGTTTTTATTAATTTTATAGCACAATAACTTAACAGTATACTAACAAGAAAAAAACAAATAAACTATATACAATGCCCATAACAATTAAAAAAATCAGTATACATAGGAGAGCACTTAATATTTCTCTAACTGATTAGACAATTTTGTCCAAGCAATTAAATGATGAGTTATGTTGTTAGTCCTTGCTTTTATAGTAGCAATCTCATTCTTACAAATGTATTTCACAAGATGAATAGTCAACTTTAAAGACATCAGAAGATTGGGATCTCCAATTTTTAGTAACAATTTTCCTTGCTATAGAGGATAGACCATAGTAAACATGTTTGTTTTTTAGGAATGCCTTCAGGAACAGGAACATTGAAAAGGATAAGGGAGTCAGAAATTATGCAGTTGTCTTTCCATAGAGCTTTTGCAAAGATATTTAACATCTAACCAAAATGGGGAAATTATTTTGCAATTAACAACCATGTGCATCTAGTCAGCATCAGGGTAGCCACATCTCTAGCATTTCATTTCATCTTTCTTGTACATTATTGCTAGTCTTTGTGGGGTGAAAAAACATCTATGTAAAAATTTCCATGTGTATACATGCCAGAACAGGGAAGATGTGCCCCAGGATTCACAAAGCCTCTGTGTAAGAGTTATAACTCTTACACGGAGGCTGCAGTTAAACGGAGTGATGTCAGCATGCTTTGCATATTCATGAGAGCATGCTGAATCACACCTAAGTCTAACACGGTCCGTGTAAGACAGTAGGGGGCGTGTCCGTAGGCTGAGCCCTGCAAGCAGACACGCCCCCAGAAGTGTAAAAGTGCCCAAAGTAAACACCCACAACAGAGTCCACGGAAATGTGAATAAACACAACACAACACATGCCCTCACAGACTATGAACATAAAATATATATAAATGAACATGTTATATATTTTTTTAAATTGTAAAGATGTTTAACCGTGAGTGCGCTCGTTTGTGCGGGCGTGCCTGTAGCGCAGCTACAGTTAGCAGTCAGTGGGAAAGCATATAAGAACTAAATATGCAAAATAAGCCAGGAAGCAATAGCGTAGCGGTAGAGATGTTGGCTGAAGAGCAGGCATTCATGGTTTGAGCCCCCACAACACCAGTTTTTTTTTTCAAAATAAGCAAGAAACAAGTCCCTGACAAATATGTACACATAAAACCCCAATATATGTAAAATGTAATGAAATAGCCCATTTATATTGAAGACATGTGAGGTAACAAAAGAAGAAAAAATGCCAGATGTGTTCATAGCTGAGCTACAGTTTAACAGAGTGAGTGCATGTGCCAGTAGATGAGCAGTGGTTTAACTGGCGCAAAATGAGTGCCCGTAGCTGAGCAGTGGTTTAACACGCTAAATCTATGTGCCCCTAACTGAGCTGAGCATAATATGCGTGCCGATAGCCAAATGAGGCTTAAACCAGAGTACCCCATTTGCGCGGAGCTGCGCACCGCGCAAACGAGCTAACCGACGGGCAACGTTGAGCAAACCGTATCAAAACTGCCTTTACACAGACACACCCCTCAGCATGTCTAGACAGTCATGAAAAATAAAAAGCAGTGACCAGATTCGAACCCAGGATACCATACACCATAGTCAAGGTACAGAACCACTAAGCCGTGACAGCAGTACCTAGAAATGCAATAATAGCTAATATATATAGGAATGAATACAAACTAGAGCATGACAATGCAGGTTTACTGAAGTTGATACAATTCCAAAATAGCCAATCACAGATATGTGCGGGAAAAACGGACTATATAAGCCCCATAGGCGGGAATACACAGCATAAACGATTGTAGAACTGACCTGCAGGCAGAATGACAGGAGTAGGAGAGGGTAGTCGCTTTCGAGGGCAGAGGTGGGGTGTTGAGGAGTCCAGGTACATGGTCTGGCTCCTAGTCCATAATCATGAGGCCCAACTCATGCAGGGCCAGGTCCTCTGGGGAGCATACAGGGCTGAGGCGTGGGACCGGTTGGCTCATGATCTCACCAGTGCCACAGGGATTCCAAGGACTGGTGAGCAGGTCCATCACCACCATGCGGACCTGAAGAGACACAAGCAGGACCAACTGAACCTTTGGATCCAGGAGGCCCGGCAAACACCCAATGCCCCATTACTGAGTAAGTAACATTTAATTATGTATGTGAGAAATTAAACTAGCTGATATTATGGAGATGTGTATTCCAATATTACTTCATTTATATTACAGCTGCAGGTGTCTGTTCTGCGAACCGCAGAGCCTATAGAGATAGGCTGGTGCGGTTGCGCCACCAGGCAGGTCAGTAATCCACTACCAGTAACTGTAAAGAAATATAAAAGTATGACAGTCAGCAAAAGAGTGCAGTGTAGTCAGTAAGGAATAAAATCTGCAAGTAACAGTCTGAAAGTGTATGCAAGTATTGCTTGATTACAAAAGCGTGTTTCAGCCTGTAAGTTTAACCTAAACATGAAACTGTCCAACATATATTCTGATATAAAAATGCCCTGCCTGTAAGAAAATAGTACACAACCTGCAGCAGGCTAAGAAGTATAGCTGCAGAAGATGATGAAATCACATGTGTGAAATGTATCCCTGTGGAAATACTGAAACATGACAGAAGTGAGACTGCTGGAAAGGATTGTAATAACTACTGGTAAAACATGTCAATAAAGCCTAGAAGTACCATCCTGAATAGTAAAATGAAAGCAAGTGAGAGAGTGTGAGAAAGTGTCATGAATCCAGCAATACAGTAGTAATAACCCCTGAATAAAGTATACTGCAGTCAAGACAGAATGAAATGCATGTGAGATTCAAAACCAAACAGCAAAATCTGTTCAAAGTGTTGCTGCATCTGGAATGTGTATCCCAAAATCTGGATATGTTGCTATGCAGATAGGATGTTTGTCTGATATACCAAACATCCACACTTGTCTACAGCTATATAAAGCAAATGTAGCAGGATGATGTAGCTGAACAAAGCTAGATATGAATGTGTATGAAGAACCATAAAATGTATATTGATGTTGCAGTAACAGTCTTATCACCAAGTTGAAATAGTTATCATATAGGAAACTGTAGTTAGAACAGTAGTGTGTATATAACTATAGCTATTAGAAATGTACAGCATATGTATTGTTATTCGAAGGTGTTAATATTACTTTAGTCACCCCACCCTATAACCACATATAACCCATTTCACGTGAAAATGTTATGTGCAATCCCAATTAACACCCCTGGACGTTTGTCCTGTTGGGTCATATATATTTGCATGTCTGTTGATGCATCTGCCCTGTTCATACATCCACACCTGATGGCCTGTTGCCATCAATTAACCCTGCATGTTGTTGGACTGTGTATTTCTGTTCAAATTATGCATGTGTTATGCACACTGTTCAATGGTGTGAATATCTGGGTGTTTGGTTAATGGGAATACTAATGCATGCTGTTACAACTAATTGTGAATGGTATTATATGTCACTAACCCAAACTGTCATGACATAATGCAAAACATAGTACGACAGGGAAGGCGGGTTCCAGCGGACCCACCTCTCCCACCTCAGCTGGCGAGTGCACCTGGCACTAGTGCCAAGTCCGGACCCTCCTCCGGTGGCCCTGTGCCACCTGCGGGTGGAAGCGCTGCAGGGGATGGGGCTCACCCGCCCTCTGCAAGTGTGGCCGGAGGAGGACCACCACTCACCCTCCGTAGCGTCCGGACTGTGGTGCGTAGGGAGATTCGGGACTCTGTTCTCGAGCCCCTATGCCAGCTCAAGGCATGGGTGGCACAACTAACAGGCATGCCTGTTGCCCCGCCTACACAGCCCCCAGCACAGCCCCATCCTGGGCAGTGAAGGAACAGTGGCAACTGCCTATGGGTGGGGATATCAGTTCCACTGTTGCCATCTGTGGGCTCATGGGCTCTGGATATCCAAACCTCCGTCCCCGTCAATTGTGTAACCCCCCCCCACACGTGTCATACACCTCCCCTGTATGCGTCTTGTTTGTCTTGTCTGTTTACCTACCCAACCTACCTCCCCAGCTGTACCGACTTCCTTCACCTGACATACCACTCTCACCTGAAAAAAAAAAAAAAAAAAAAAAAGGGCACTCTGTACCCACAAAAAAATTACGCCCCATACATAGCTGCCCATTCCGCACACATGTCTGCTGGACATGGAACCTATCAATTACAATTGGCTGTACAACAAGTATTATTGTTGTCCTGACACCTCTCTCAGGAGTGGAAGGTTTCAAATGTCACACCAAATTACATACATATGCACAGCTGTTGCTGATGAAGAAATGGGCAGCTATGGGCCTTACCTACATCCCTCCTGCACATCCCAAGCTTGTTTCCCTACTGTCTTACCCTCTTTGTGACCCCTTTTTCACCACTTTCCTGTCTCCCCATTTTCTTTTCTTTCAAAGAAAATAGCACTGGTGTGCGCAAGAGTAAGCACGTTTAAGCGGTTGTAAGCGGGTGTGCGCGGAGCTAACCGCCAGTGCACATGCGTGAGCTCTGCGCAAACCAGCGCTAACCCGGTTACAACTGCTTAAAAGTGCCTTAGTCACTTTGATTGACAGGTCCTGTACTCAGCTCAAAAGCAAAATAAAATCCCACTGTGAGTCCCGAACCCAGGACATTGGAAACAGTAGTCTGCATGACTTACCACTAAGCCATGACTCTTATACAAGAACATTGTGCTAAAATATATATATCTTGTAATAGTAGAAATGAATGTAAAGGGAATATAGATGTGTAGTACACAAAGCATGCCATTTAGAATTACTATCAAAACTAGTGGATTTCCATAATAGTAGTGTGTGAACAGAAACAGCCATGCTAGTTGGAAGCTAGTAGGTAATAATGTCACTATAGCACCTTGCAAGCCACACACATACTCACAGCAGGATAAGCACTGCCCATACCCCACAACCTCTTACAGGAACACATCTGGACCAAGTAATAAAATATGTGGAGCAAAGGCCCAAAACCAGGGACACATTACAAATAATGTTACAACAAACGCAGACAGTTCAGAGAGTAACAGGGTCTGCACTTTGTGGGATGTTTGGAAGGGTATGCAGTCTGAAACTTGAATGTTTGTCACCATATTCTGACTTGAGCCCAGAGTGACTTGCCAGAAAAAGGTGTGCATGAGATATTGACCAAAATATGAGGCAGAAATGTGGACAACCTGCAAATATCTGTACACATGACGGGTCTGACACCACCATATTTGAATAGTTAAGAGCCTAGACATAGCAACAGTGAATGACTTACAGGGATGCCCCACAGACCCCATGTGAAATGTACAAACAGTAGGCAGAAAGGTGTAACACATGCAATGGTAACTATGGAGTCCTGAAAGTATTCATCACTTGCATGGCAGAAAAAGTGTAGTAATACATATGCTCATGCTAACCCACAGTCACAACTGCAGCATACCAGGCATTTTAATGGGTGTACCCCACTGATATGTACCATTCCATGAGGCACATAACAGATGAACCTGAAAGTCTCTGGGGCCTGCTCAACAACATACTCAAATACCCTAGTAGATGTCAAGGCCCACACCATGGCCAGACCACACTGCATGCTGTAACACCCTAGCAGATATAGCAAGCATTCCAAGGTGTGAATGTACATGGAAAATAGGAAAGCTACAGCAGCACACTATAGTCAAGACACCTAGCAGGCATACAAGTAGTGACTGTAAAGGGCAACTATTGAAGTCTTAGCAACAAAGTGCAAGCAAAAGTGAAAGGAAAGCACACACACACACACACACATTAACAGTAGTAGTAGTTGTAGGTGTCAGTGTACATACACAGTTAGTACAGGAAACTGGAGAAATGAATGGAGGAATGTTAATCTACAACACACCTGGAAATATGAGAGAGATACCAACCTTTACACTCACAGAACATTGTCCACAGCATAACAGCATGGTCCCTGCCCTTAAAATCTGAAAGGGCTACTCCTATCTCACATACCTTTTATAGCACTGTTCTGAAATCACAGTGAGAACTGCAATCAGTACACAACTGGCTGCATGCAATTAGCAAATGCTGGCTAACAATTGGTGCAGAGGCCATCACATGGGTATATGCAGATACCTACAAACGTATGCTGTACTCCCAGTCCACACATGCAATACTTTCATTGCACCCTGAGAAGGACGTGAGAGACAGACAGAGAGAGAGAGAGAGAGAGACAGAGACAGAGAAAACTGCAATTAAGCAGACACAAACAAATTGTTCAGCAACAGCTACCTGAAAGCTGACAACTGGGAAGTGGAGCAGCAGGACAGAGAACCAGACAGCAACACAAGCAGCTGTGACAAACACAGGTAATGTAAAGTAATACTATAAAGGTCTACATACTGTGAACCCTCCATATGTGTCATTGGTCTGTATCCATATGTATATGAAGATGTGTAAAGGGCAGGGGACATACAGCAACTATCAGTGAAGGCTGTACATACATTTGTATGTGAGAGCATCTATGTGCACATATCAATGTTGGTTGATTGTAGGTTGTAGTGCCATGTACAAAGTAGGTTTCACAGTTATGTATGTTTAGCAGTATGTTAGTGTGTGTGTATACAGTATGGTAGACAAATATGTTGATATACCTGTCTAACATATGGATACGTATGTATGTCAACATATGTATGTGTGTGTGTGTATATATATATATATATATATATATATATATATATATATATATATGATATGCATATATGTATACATACATAGAGAGAGAGATGCAGGAATACATAGACAGATGTAGATAGAATATTGTACAAACATATCTATGTAATGCACACATACAGATATAGATATATGTAGATACATCTACATAGACAGACTGATCTGACTATCTACAGGTATGACTGTATATGACTACCTGCAACACAGCCTGTCCCACCCCTCTGTCACTCACACTCCCTCTGTGTCCCCCTCCACATCTATAGCAATATATGTACATCAATATATATATGTGTATATGTATACGGATATATATATATATATATATATATATATATATATATATATATATATATATAGATATATATATATATATATATATAGAGAGAGAGAGAGAGATGTATATAAATTCTGAGTGAGGCACATGTGTACAGATGTATTGCAACAGGTGCCTGGTGACAAAGGCATGGAGTGAACACCAGTGTCAAAACCGGAGTACCATACCACATTCCAGATCACCTACAGCAGTAACCACCAGATATGTGATTGGCTGCCCACCACTGCATGTGTCAGGGGTGAGCAGGGTCATAAATGTGTACAATAGTGGCCCCAATGATATTCACAGTGGCACACTATCCCTAGAATACCTGCACATGGTATGTGTCAGCGGACATGGTGTGTCAGCTATGGACATGTAGGTTGGTGTACCCCTCCACACCACATAATGGATGCCATGGTATGGACCTCACATGACAGCTACAGATATGGAGAAGGACACAGTGACATGTACAACACTGTCACAATGGACTCAAACACATTACCAATGCACAGTGACTGACAACACCACAGAGTACACATATGCTACCCACATAGAGGTTACCACTCCCGGATTTACATATGTAAGTCACACCCATGACACATGTCCAACAACCATAGTAGCACCTCACACCATCCACAACCTAAATGTCTGCTGTGTGTCGTCCGTGCCACTGCAATAGAGTGCACATGTGGAGGTAAGAGTTCCTACCCACAGATAAGACATACCCTGCAATAAACCACACAGTGTTAAGAAGCAAGACTCCCTATGAGTACATGTCACACATACCCCTGCTGAATGTTAGTCAGATAGGTAATATGCCATATGAGTCACCCTGTGTAACTGTGTGACAGCAGCAGGTACCATCACACCACATGTGTCACAATGGTCAGGGTAACAGAACAGTACGCTGCTGTAGTCCCAGGGGCAATATCATATTGTATAGTATTGTATTGTAATGTAATGTATTGTGTTGTATTGTGTTGGTATGTTGAGGTGCCTCCTTCGTGGAGTGGAACCACTGCTGCTGTGCGCCAGTGTACAGGTACATATCCTGTAGTCAGGCTAGTGTTACATAGCACTTCTATATGTGTGTTTAGCTCCTGTCAGAGTTTATGTAGCATGCAACTGGGGATACCATCAGGTCCCATTCATGTTGTGTATTCTGCTGTCCTGAGGGTGGCTCTCACCTGGACATCTGTGATGGCAGGGAGGTTACAGTCAGCTGGGATAACTATGTCTTATGTTGGGGGAGAGGGCGGGGTGACACCTGCATTGAACCTGTCTGCCGCAATGTTGTCGATATCTGTGGTGTCAGTGAAATATTTGTTGTTGTGTACTAACTATGGGCATAGAGGATGGATCCTGACCAGGTTGCTAACATAACTGAAGTAGGCCTTCTGGTTATCTGTAGTGTCCCTCTTGATTTCCCTCTCAAAGTTGCCCATGGATTTTGTATGATGGAAAATAGATCCTTACTAGTGCTGCTCAGACATGCCCTCCCTTTATGGAATTATGCTCTGTCTTGCAGTAGCTTCCATCTTCTGTAATAGAATCTGTCTATGGCTGGGGTCCACCAGACAGGATGCTGTCCCTTTGTGGAGAGTGTCTTGGTCATATATGGGATTGCATGATCCATGCATTCTCAGAGATGTCTGTAGAAAGTAATTGTGTAGGGGTCAGCATTGTGGGTTGTATCTGCCACTGGCCCAGTGGGCTGAAAGGATACCATGTCACTGTTACAAAGTGTAAAGTTTGTATCTGTAATGTTATGCACTATAGTCGTTTGTGCTGGTGGTGGAGGTGGGATATGTATATCCAGGGCAATCAGTGTGTGGTCAGCTCACAGTAGTTGATGATGTAGGCCATACAGTACCTAGATACAAACCTCCAGAGTGAGGAGGTGCTCTTGACCTGAATCAGTGTTCTGACTGCTGGGGTTTGGTAGTATGTCGTATGGAGTGTGCCAGGTACTGTTGCACAGTTGCTGGCTGAGCACTGATACCTGGCCATCTACATGTGTATCCACCAATAGACAGACAGATGCTACATATGTGAGATATGTTGTATCATAACAGTCGAGTAGCATGTGTAGTATGTGTGCAAAATTCTGCTGACATATATTGCTGATACCAGGTTATTTTCATTCTCAGGTACATGGCCCACCTGCGGAATCCCACCTACTCTACAGCTAAGGATGAAGAGATACACCAGAGCCTGGTGCAGGATTATGCAATACTCTTTTCCCGCACCAGCCAGGATCAGCAGGAGAGGGCTGCACTGTGGCAATACCTTGTCCGCCGGGTAAATGACATAGGCACGCATAATAGGACATATGAGCAGGTACGACATCACTGCAGTGATTTAATCAGGCATGTCCGTCAGCGTGCGTCAGATATCCACAGGCAACAGATCGCCACAGGTGGTGGGGTGGCTACACATCCCCCACTCACCAGACTGGAGGGACTACTCATGAGTGTAGTGGCTCCAGTCCGCCAGCAACAACAACAGCAGCAGACATGCATTATGATGGAGGCTGGAGCCACGCAGCAGCAAGACAGTGAAAGTGCAGGTAGTATGACATATGTATAGTTGACTGTTGTGTACACTGGTAGTTAATGCATGTGTGAGGTGTGTCCTTGGTTTGTAGCTGTCACCATAGTATTTAATATGCAAGTGTGATATCCTCAATATTAGCAGCTGACCTGTGAAAGGCGACTGTTGTACTACTGACCTGTATCATACTCAGTAACAATGGCACAGTTGTGCCCACTGACATTAGTTTCTTCACGTCTGCAGGACCCTCTGGTATAACAGCAATGCAGCCTATCCATGCTGGTGAGTGTGTATTAACAATTCCTGTAATAGTGTTGATAGTAATAGTACTATTTGGCTCACTTAGTAGTGCTCTTTGTATGCATGTAGGTGTGTCTGTGTCTGTGTGTTGATATCACGCATACTGAGTACTGTACAATTGTGTGAAACTGTGTGCACGTGTGCATGTGTGCACCTGTGCATGTGTGCACCTGTGCATGTGTGCATGTGTGCACCTGTGCACGTGTGCATGTGTGCACCTGTGCACCTGTACATGTGTGCACGTGTGAACGTGTGTATGTGTGCACCTGTGCATGTGTGCACGTGTGCATGTGTGCATCACTGGTAATTTGTAGACATTGTAAACTGTGTTTCCTGTTTCCCTCCCACAGGTTCTGTTGCTGCTCTGGTGTCATGTAGCAGGGAACCTGAATCAGGTGCCGTGGGTACTGATAATGATGACATCTGTGTAATGGCACAGGAAAGTATGCCAGGGTCCGCCATTGGTCAGCCGATTGACAGTACACAGCTGTCGACCCCATCAATGCGCACAGTTATCCTGCCAATACACCCTTTGTCACCAATGTCCCTAGGTGATGGACAGCATACAGTGGGCATTGACCAGGGTCATGTGGTATCTGTGGCACATGCCTCCCCACACAGCAGCCATGGGCATGGCCCAGAGATGGTACCACACAGACAGAATTCCAGGGGTTTTCGGAGCATTCGTGGGCGTACTGCCCCTGTCAGACGTGCCCACAGAGGTCTTTCAACCTCAGCTATGTTTCGGGCTGTCATGCAGGCACAGTCACGTATGGAACGGTACACCAGACAGGGTCTGAGGGAGCTGACAGCATGTCGCACAGCCATGACTGACAGTATGCGTGACATTGCGGCTGCCATCCGTGATTTCACCGATGTCATAGACAGACGTTGTGGGGACATATTAGACCGGTTCCACAACTACATGTCCATGAGCCAGGGCGATGGTGGACGGTTGAGGCATCAACGTGGCCGTATGCCAGCAACAGCAGCAGCTGGCAGTCGTCGCAGACCACAGCAGGGCCGCGGCTGCCCCCGTAGTGCCAGTAGCAACCCCAGCAATGCTGGGTCTGTGCTGTCATCAGACCGCCCCAGGAGACCACGTGCACGTGGCTCTGGCCAGGCCCAACAGGGATCTGTGTCCAGTCAACGAACACCTGCTTCTGATGACAGTACCCAGTCTGGGTTGGTACCGGATATGGTCCGTAGCACCCCTGCAAGGCACAGGTACCGTGTCCGTGGCCAGAGACACTGATCTGTATGACCTGGCAGGTACAGGCTGTCCACAAACACCAGTATATGGCAGCCATGAGGTGGAACTGTGTGCATCCATACACACATGCGAATTGACAACACCTAGGGCTACCGCACACACACACTGCATCAACATTGCCCCACCTTCTACTGCTGTCCCTCACCAACACACATACACATACATGTCAATTGGTGGTATCGGTGGCTGACTCAGGCATACCAAGTTCACACCCTGTGCATATGATGAAACTGTGCCACCTCCTGCAATCTGTAACAACCTTGCAGGTACAGGTTAACATGTTGCTGATGCACAGGGTGACCACATAGATGTGTAGTAATAGTATCATGTTGTTAACAGTACTGTGTGCTGAATTAATTGTGGGTATATCACAGCATGCCTGATGCAGTAAGTGTGTGATTGTCATGTCCTGTTGTCTACACCCATGGTAAGTACCATAGTGTATCATCTGCACTTGTTGGCATACTGGTGGTAATGATGTCAACAGAAGGCTACATACATAGGTAGCACAGGGGATAAGGTAATGAATGTAATAATACACAATGATGGACATGTAAATTGCAAGTGGCATGTTGCCCACACTGGACTCTGCAATGCAGATGTTTGAGGATGTTGATATGTGTGCAGTACTACACAACTGGTACAGGACACACAGGAGCACCCTAGCACTGCATGCTCACATCTCATACCATGCTAGACAGCCCCAACACACATAACTAACTGTCACAGGAGGGAGAGTCCCCATATATGTCAGGGATACTGTGGTGGCAGGCCAGGTAGCATACATCCTACTAAGTATGGAACCACTGAGTGAAGGCTCATTGTCTGTTATTTGACATGTGTATTACTGCAGGTATGAGCACATGGGTTTCCATCCAGTTATTGTACATCCTGACAGTACATGGTCTGTACACTTGTGTGCACTAAGACTGGACCCTAGCCATCTGACCCGTGTATTTCCATGTACATGTGCATAGTGCCTGCATATTTGCAGTGTTACCTACTGGAACTGGTACAGCTTGTTTGTTGTACAATGGACTACATGCAGCCCTGTTTACTGTAGCTTTGTTTGCATGCATATTTGCTTGCAATTACCCTGGAATACTGATCACACCTGCAATGCATAGTTATAGAGCTTCTGTGGACTCCTAGTGCCATCTGCATAGCTTACTATATGTATGTCCATGTCCCACTTGACAGGATGTCACGGTTTGTCCTGTTCACATGTACATTGTCTGTGACACAGTGCATATGACTTACCTGGCATGTGTCCACGTGAGCAGTCATATATGCTACTGCTAACTAATCACAGGCACAACACCTTCACATATTCATCTTCTGTTGAACTACCTGCTTCGCTAGGGACGGCCTGCACCTGTCACCCCTGGGCTTTCAGATATTGGCAAAGGCTCTTGCTACCCCCATAGTGCCTATGTTAGGCAAGGCTCAAATGACAAACCCACCTTCATAGGTATCACAAGGGATAAGAAACTAAGAGTAATGCTACCCAACGCCAGAAGTCTAAACCACCAGATGCATGGACCCAAAATACTCGTTGGCATGGAGAACATCGATATCTGTGCAGTAACAGATGCCTGGTTCAGGGCTACTGAGAGCACACCAGCACTACCAGGTTTAACCTGGTTGATTTCTTTGAAACAGTCACCAAGGCCATTGACGAGGGGAAGGTGGTTCACACAGCCTACCTGGACCTTGCAAAAGCCTTCACAACAATACCCCACTTGGGCATTCTAGAGAAGCTCACCAGCTTAAATATAAGCCCCTATGTCACTAGATGGATTGCACAGTGGCTCAAGGACAGAACCCACATGGTTAGAATTGCTGGAGCCATGCCAGACTCCAAACCAGTTACGAGTTGTGTCCCACAAGGCTCAGTCCTGGGACCTCTCTTGTTTGGTATATATTTATTGGAGGTACAGGCCAACACGGACGGACTGTGGCTGACCAGATATGCAGATTACTGCGAACTGGCCACCAGAATCGACTCTCCAGCCGACACAAGCATCTTCCAAAGGGGCATCATAGAAACAGACAACTTGTGCCAGAGCCATGGCCTTCAGCTGAACAGTGTTTAGAAAGGGGAATGTGCATCCTGTAGTCTGTTCGCCTAGTTGCCTAAAGGGACATTTCCCTCACACACAATTGCACACACACTAACCCCCCTCAGACAAACGCACACACTTGCCATTCGCAGGATTCAAACCCCTACCTATGTTATGACACTTGAGACGGACGCATTAGCAGAGTGTGCTATTCGCATTACTGGGAGGTTTTCCTTCTCTTGCTGTACTTATAGGGTGCTGACATCATCAGTGTTTAGAAAGGGAAATGTGCATCCTGTAGTCTGTTCACCTAGTTGCCAAAAGGGACATTGTCCTCACACACACTAACCCCCCTCAGCCAAAAACACACACTTGCCATTTGCAGGATTCAAACCCCTATTTGACTATGTTATGACACTCGAGACGGACACATTAGCAGAGTGTGCTATTCGCATTACTGGGAGGTTTCCTTTCTCTTGTTGTACTTGTAGGGTGCTGACATCATCAGTGTTTAGAAAGGGGAATGTGCATCCTGTAGTCTGTTCTCCTAGTTGCCAAAAGGGACATTTCCCTCACACACACTAACCCCCCTCAGACAAACACACACACTTGCCATTCGCAGGATTCAAACCCCTACCTAACTATGTTATGACACTTGAGACGGACGCATTAGCAGAGCGCGCTATTCGCATTACTGGGAGGTTTTCCTTCTCTTGCTGTACTTATAGGGTGCTGACATCATCAGTGTTTAGAAAGGGAAATGTGCATCCTGTAGTCTGTTCACCTAGTTGCCAAAAGGGACATTGTCCTCACACACACTAACCCCCCTCAGCCAAAAACACACACTTGCCATTTGCAGGATTCAAACCCCTATCTGACTATGTTATGACACTTGAGACGGACGCATTAGCAGAGCATGCTATTCGCATTACTGGGAGGTTTTCCTTCTCTTGCTGTACTTATAGGGTGCTGACATCATCAGTGTCTAGAAAGGGGAATGTGCTTCCTGTAGTCTGTTCTCCTAGTTGCCCAAAGGGACATTTCCCTCACACACACTAACCCCCCCCCAGACTAACACACACACACACTTGCCATTCGCAGGATTCAAACCCCTACCTAACTATATTATGACACTTGAGACAGACGCATTAGCAGAGTGCGCTATTCGCATTACTGGGAGGTTTCCCTTCTCCTGCTATACTTATAGAGCGCTGACATCATAAAAGGGGAATGTGCATCCTGTAGTCTGTTCTCCTAGTTGCCAAAAGGGACAGTTCTCTCCCACAGACTTACACACACACCAGCCCCACTCACACACACACACACTGAGCATTTGCAGGATTCAAACCCCTACCTAAGTATGTTATGACACTTGTTACGGACGCATTAGCAGAGCGCGCTATTCGCATTACTGGGAAGTTTCTTTTCTCCTGCTGTACTTATAGGGTGCTGACATCATCGGTGTTTAGAAAGGGGACTGTGCATCCTGTGGGAAGGCAGACACCAAGCACACTCTGGCTAAGCTGTCATTCCCTAGGGCAAACAGCCTAGTGTTGACCTCTACACCCATATGTTTAATTGTCAAATGCACATTATTTGTTGCTGATAGACTGTTAGCACATCTTTATTGTCATAGCATTCCCTGTTTGTATGAACAACTTGTGCATCTGTGGAAGATGTTTGCATATGGGAGGGATCCACTATATCACGTATGTCTCTGTAGTCATTTAACTGTGTGCACTGGGCAGACTGCTGTAATGTGGTTGGTTCCTGGAATAACACATAAAAATGCCAGATATGTGTGTCCAACTGCTAAACTGAGATTTGGCCTAAGTGTGTGAGCATGCCCAGTTCAGCCTTCCCATGGCATGTTGTCTGACATATGTCTCATTTATCAAAGTGTGTGAGCATGCCCAGTGTGAGCATTCCATATGTTGGACTCTGCAGCCCACCACATTTGTGGATGAGTGTGAACTTCAACAAATATCACCCGTTTATGGTTGTGTGTTGTGTGTCATGTTGTGTAGTTACTGTACAACTGCTTTGTGTGTGAACACAACAGGATTATACTGTGCCTGCAGTGTTTGCATGGGATACTTTGCATACAGTTGTCAACATCCTTTCACACTGACCTAACACTGTAGTACTGTATAGTGTACTGGTAGTACTTTGACTGTGGTGGACAGTATCCTGGGCTTTAGTGCTATCACTGCTTTACATTTCGATAGTGGGCACAACAGCCTGGTTAGGGGCCAGTTGTGTACATCTGACCATGTTGCATTCTGTTCAGATATGAACTACTTAAACCAGGCTTGTCCAACATTGGTAGTGTATTCCACAACATAGGTGTACATTTGCAAACACTAGCGATGTGCCCTAGTCCATGTCTAATGCTAGTTGGAGAGTGTGTTTGTCCTTCAACACACATTGTAAGTGGAGTTTGCCATGACATATGTCATGGTT